>NW_020451294.1:185150-220830 GCF_003343035.1 Apteryx rowi
TTTCAACAGACATTTGTTACCCAATGTGTGTGTTTTGGCTACTTTATATAGGATGCTCTAAGTTTTCCTGCTTCCTGCATGTGCTGTTAGGACATGGCATTAAGATAAAGTGTGCATCTGCTGTATTTGAGGATTGAAACTCACTGAAAGAAAAGAGAAGGTCTAACCTATGTGAACCTTATGACTGCTAACCTCTGTCCTGTGGCTAGTGTAAAAACCCCCAAATCCGGCTGTTCTGGTTTGTGCCCAGGTTCTGGGCCAGTGGGCTTTGCGAGTTTCAACACTGACAATGTTGCGGGTTGCTCTGAATAACACAACCTTAGCTAAGAAAGCAAAGCCGTCACCTTTGCAGCTAAACCTGCTGAGCTCCTTCAGTTACCAACTGGGCAAACAGGTTGTTACGAACGTCCGCGTGGCGATGGGGAGGGCTGACCTCTCATTCAAAACATCGTTAGTCAAACTGCTGCATGGGAAATTTATCTTTTTATATTATTCAAACGCAATGGAGATGGGAATGATCAGAGGTCCCGTTTTGCACTGAGTGGCTAGTTAGTACTGAGATTGTTTTGTTGGTTTGGGGTATTTTGTGGGGGTTTTTTGAGTTCTGCCCCAACAAGTTATGGCTCTCAATAATTTTTGTAATAGGTGGGAGTGAGTTTAGGAGCTTGAGATTGTCTTCATTACCACCTTTTCCTTCTTGAAAGTGCCAGACTGCTTTTTACACAAAAGGCATATTAATAGACTGAGAGCTGTTGTAGTGATAATAAAAACAAAATAACTTGCTGCTAGCCTCCTTCTGCAGGGAAGCAGTGCACACAGCCACCAATGTCTGTCTAAGCCAAACCAAAGTGCTCTCAGGAGCCCTGACGCTGCCTGCTAAAGAGCTTGAACCGATGGCAGATGTGTTGGCAGTAACAGGCCTAGGAGAAACTGCAAAGTAACTTAGCCAAATTGCTGAGATCCAGTTTTGGTCTGGGACCTTCTTGGAGCACATAGTGAAGTGTTTGGATTTGAGGTTCTTGATAGCTGTAAAAATTGGGTGAAATTCACAACTACAATAAAATTTTTGACTATGTGAGGGGAAGCTCGTCCTGGGATACCAAGCATGGAGGCACCTCAACTTCCAGTAAAAAAATCCCTAAGCTATGTTAGTTTTTCTTTTGTGAAGTGAACATTTCTCTGGTCCCTTTAGTGCATTTATCACCCCTACTACCTTTCAAGATAATAGCTATGAATGCCTCCTTTGTTATAAGAAGCACACTGCCCTGTGTGTGTGGGAGGTGGGTGTTACGATAAGCATCATAAAGCAGTATTCTGGTATTTTAATAAATGAGCTTCTGCTGGAGGTGACATTACCTGAGTGTAAAACCAGGCATACCTGTCTCCTTAGTAAGACACAGGGTATTTTATGGGGGTGTGAAGTAATTTTCTTTGAATAATTGAATTAAGTAATTATGTGTTATATAAATGCATAAGGCTCCAATTGCCCATAGTATCTGTGTACCATTCACAGAACTCAATGCAATATTTTCTTCTGATTACATGAACACTCTACTCTGAATACGCCAAACAACCTTCCTTTCTCCTTTTTTATAGTTCTCTAAGAAGTACTTCTTTAACACCCATAAGRTGTGAAGAACAACCGGAGACCTCCTACAGGGAACAATCTGCCACCAAAAGAGCTGCACATTTAACTGATTTTTTTGGCTCAGTTGCCAACTCATGCCCTCATTCTAAGACAAAAAAATTCAAATAAAATAAAAAAAATGGTTTCTTAGTGAGGCAAAATCCCAGAACATTTATTGTGTTCAAAAGATTTTGATTTGGGTATTTGCAAACCACAGAAATAATGCTAGATTCACAAAAGCTGCTGTGGGAGGATGTGTTATCCAGTAGCCTGAGGCATGCATAAGGACTTGGGAGAACTAGTTCAGTTTCCATCTCTCTGAAGAAATCTGAACTCATGTGCTACACAGGACAATGTTTTTACAACCACCTAGTTGTGTCTATGGAAGGTTTAGAGCATTGCTCCTTGCTCTCTCCTGATGAGACACACACTTTGTGTGCAGCCTTTTACATTCACTGCAACACAGTCTGGAAACCAAACATGCACTTCCCGACTATGTGAGTCATTTTCACACTTGTGTTCTGCTTCACTGACTATTTAAAGTACTTTATACCAAGTAGAGCAGCTTCAAATAGGGTATCTGAGGAGACCCACCTGAGTATATAGTGACCTGACAGTGATTTGTAGGGCATTCACCTGGAAGGTAGAAGACCTAGTTCAGATCTGTTGCTAAAGGAACCAACAGGGCTTTGAATCAGGGTGCAGTGCTCTCAGTGTCTGAACTTCTAGACAGCAGTGTATCTCAGATGGCTCCTTCCGAGCCCTCCTCTTGCAACTGCTCCTTGCTGTGCAGTCAGCAAGAGTGTGAAAGATTGACTACCCTGGTGGTTGGAGCACTCACCTGGAAAGTGGGCACTTCTCTGGGCAACACAGAATAAAGCAAGGGCATGGTGAGTTGTGCAGGGCTTAGGTATGACATGTACTAGCCAAGGTTTCAGTCACCAAACTAACCTTGTGGTATAAATTGGACAAAACAGAGCACCTGACCAAAGCAGTCAATGATGACGGATGTATGTTTCAGAGGTGGCAGATGGAGTGGCAGCTTTATACCTTCCACCAAAGGCTTACTACAGTATCCTTTTTGGATTGAGGAAAACTAGCTAGTAGTATTTGACTGAGCTCCTCAGATAAACTCTGGGAAACCAAAGGAAAAGCAGTGTGCAGGTTTACTGAGAGAGATGAAAAATTGCCTGACGTCAGCACATTAACGATGGGAAACCCCATACTTTTTCTTGCTTGTGCTCCCCAGGTGTGTGGAAAAAGTGCAGTAAACATGAAATACAAGTTTACAATACCATTATATATTCATCAATGTTTACTGCTTTGTAGACTGCGGAAATAGTAAAGATTTAGCTTTAAATACTTCATTTTATTTCACCTTCAAGTTCTTTTCATTTTGGTGTTCCTCGTCTAAAAGCACTGAGCTTTTCCAAGCTCCTCTAGAAATTTCCAAGATGTAGAGTTTTGCCTTGGGCTTCAGTGATCCTACTTGTGGCAGCTTTATGATCTTTATTTCATTTGGACCAGCTGATCACAGAATTGTCTTTCTGTATTCTTTCTTTTTGTCTTTTTAGAAACATCAGGAAAATGTTTTAATTCTCTCCCCTTAAAAAAGCTTTGGCAATCTTAATAGCAAGCAATAAATGGAGCTGTTTTAGTGTCTTTACTAGGAAGCTTATATTCACCAGTTTTGTTTATGATTTTAAAGTAAGTAGTTTCTGATTTGCAATGTTATTTGCTCCTGGCTTTGTCTTTTGGCAAGATATTTTAAAATCATAATGTCCCTGGTGTTGACCATCTAAAAACAGTTGCAATTTCATCCCTTCAGGTGACTCTACTGAAAGCAAATGTCACTAGGCTGTCTTAAAAAGTCAGTGAAATGTAGAATAAACCAATCAGTAGCCTGGGGAAGTATCCCTTTCTGGGTGGCTTTGTGTTCCTTGGCAATTTTTTATGCCTGCATACATTATACTTGTAAGTGTGATCTGATGTGTAGGTGGTCCCTATTTCTGACACATTACATTTATCTGCATCTCTGGAGCAGATTAAAAAGTCAAGCCTTTTTTACAGTCAGAATATTACCATGAATATAATGTATTCTGGAGACTGCATTCTGCATCTTAAGCATTCAGTTAATCATAGCTGTAACTCCAGCTGGCCATATTTTGCCAGTGAAGTAAAATGGAGCTATATAAGGAGAACACGTGAAAGCGTGCAGTAAATTTTTATGATCCCAAGTATGGAATGACCACATTGCTCAGGACTCATGAGCAATGAGCTATGAATGGTCTAACCAAATAAGTGGTAATTAAAACTTTATAGTATTTCACATTGTCATATATTTGTTTGTGCTATATGTGTAATTTTTAGCTCATGTTTACACCTGCACTAGTGTAACTGACGGCAGCACATTTTTCCCATACAGTCATCCAAATGGCATGATTGCTTCATTTTGTTTGTTCCAAGGTCTTTCTTGTATTCTCCTGTGCTTTTTCCTCCTTTTTGAAACACAGGGATGGATGCAGCCATGATACTGATGACAGAGCTGTGAAGTAACACTGCCTTCTCCCTTTCATGCCAAGTGGTGAGAGTGGCATAGTCTACAGCTTCTCCTAGGACCTGTTTTCTTTCAGAATATCTCTTTTCCTACATACCAGGGAAATTGAATTGTACTAGTTATGCTTATTGTTGTATAACAAGTGAGGAAATACAGGGGATTTACAATGGCCACAGATTTCTCCTTGAACTAAAACTAGGGATGAACATACTCATGAGCTTTGTATCTGACTCTAACCTTCCTTGACGTGTGCATGCTCCAGGTATTTTTTTACATTTTCTTTTTCTGCTCCTGGTACAGGAATTCACTCTGGTTCTCTTTTGTACTCTGGCAAGGTCCACACAGGGTCTGGTCAGGCAGAGGGGAAGGGAGAAGATGTCAACTCAGTACAGCAAGGAGAAAGGGGGGGAAGTAAAATCACCTCAGTAAGGACAAGAGAGCAGAAAATAGGGCAAGACAGAGTTAAATAGCTGGAACTGCAGGATCAGATTAAAAAATACAGTAACTGGTCTTGGGACATCTCTTCTCCTGAACCTCCAGCTGACAAAGCTTGAATGACTCAGCCCCATTCACATGATGAGAAAATCTTCCCCTTTGAAAATTCAGGCCACTACCATTACCTCTAAACATCTCCCTGCCTGTTTCTGGCCTTCTTAACATAGTCACCAGTATAACCCTGGAGTCCTGCAAGATGTTACCTCAGAGATAAGCCTCTCCTTAGGGATCATAGAAAACAGGGATGCAAAGCACCTCAAGAGATAATTTAAACGCTGTTGTTCCCCCAGGCAGAGGAAGGGAGATTACATATATCGGCTGGATGGGGGATTGCACAGGCAGAGCTTATTTGCTGGAAAGCTGATAAGTAGCATGTTGGGAGAATGGTGAAGTAATGGGAACAGATTTGCATGCATGCAGTATTGCAAACCACCAGGTAGATATGAGGTGCTTTGTGGTAACAGTGGATATGGCATAATGCAAGGTAGTGGCTGTGCCCTAAGTTTTCTTTTTCCAAATGGTTTAGGGTCAGGTGGACCTGCTGAGATGACTGGTATAATCTTCCATACCCATTTGAATCTGCTGTGGTATGGGGGAAGGACTAAGAGGGCTGTAGCAGTGCATATGCTGTGCTGTTACTGCAATGGTAGTATTGAGCAACACTACCCTTCCCAATCACAGCACTGATGAATACAGCCTGGTTGCTGTACAGTGTCAACAATTTGCAGTAATCAGCTTAGTAGTTGAGCAAGGTAAGAAGCAAATTAACCTGTTCAAGAAGTCTGACTATTTTGGACAGCTAAAATGTTGCGATTCTGAGGAGCTGAAAGTATTTTCAAATGCAGGCTTCCAAGTTCCTGCTTTGTGAATTGTGAAAGTTCAAAGATATCTCTGCTGTTTCTTGGCTTATATAAATGTGAAGTAATTGGAAAATGAGGTGTACTAATGGGAAACCCAAGACTTAACTGGGTAGGGCATAGAGTTAGAATATATAATGTCTGGCTGCTGAAAGTTAAACAATGTTGGAAGTCAAGAGGGAAAGTCACCAAGGACAATGAAGAGCTCAGCATTCAGATGGAAAGGAAAAGTGACAAGGAGGCCATTGAAGAGCTTTAGCATTTACCCTGATGAAATTCTGTCAAATGAATTAAAAAAAAAAAAAATCCCTGCAGAAGACAAGCAAGGGAGTGATTGTGAGGTACAGAAAAAGCAGCATCACTTGCCATCCAGACAGTGGTGGGGGTGGAGAAACTTAGTCCTTCCATGCCACCTAGTGTAGGAAGCTAAGCAGCTCTCTTGCTCCTGAGAGCCACTGGGACCTGGGACCTGGGTGTCCTTCAGGATTGGACTCTGTAAACAAGGGTGATTAGAAAGGACATTAAGTGGCATTCTGAAGCACGCTGCCATATGAACCATCTAATCCGTGCAGATAATAACCTGCCTCCAACACCACGGCAAAAGGTGGCACGTTGCTGGTAGTGTTTTGAATGTAGCATGTTGAAAGATTTCAGAGAGAACTGCATGGTCTTTGTTTCGATATGTTTTTAACTGTTTTTAGATCAGGCCAATGTTTTTGAAAAAGATCAAAGTTATCTAACTTGCAGCTGTCAGCACATTTGAAAAAAATAGCATGGTGTCATGGGATGTTTGCCTTATGACACTTAGCAACACAGTTTCAAAATCTTCATTTCTGGGAACTGAAGCTGGTCTGTGGCTAAATGGATATAATGAAAAAAAAATTTTTTTTGACAGGATAGGAGGGCTTTTTTGTGGCTGGTTTGTGTAAGGAGAAAAAATAAGCTATGATTCCATTAGCAATTGCTCCAAAACACAACACTGGATAAAAAGAGCAAAAGTTGTGGTGTGCCTTCTAATTGCTAAACATACATATGCTTCAGCTGAGTGGTTAGGAATAATTTTCTCTAGAGGGCAGTTAATTCTGCAATTAGCTAAATCAAGGATTCTTAACCTTACTTTGAAGCATTTGGTGCTGGTTTCTTGTTGACACAGAGGAGCAGATTAGGCAGGAGAGAATTCTGATAGCCGTTCTTATTCTTGGAAAATCTATACCATGTCATTAGACTCATTCAAAATTGCTTCTTAACAGATTGCGATGTCAGTCCAGGATGTTACCAGTCCCAGAATAACCAGATAGATAGCTATATATATTTCACCCAGAATACCCATGGACAAGGACACCTGTAAGCTGTCAGAGTGTTCTGTGCATAACATGTGAAATGTGCTTATAAGTAACTTTTGAGTGCAGCAAGTTATAATTGTTAGCCAGAGTGTATAAAGAATGCACTATCTCAGTTAAAGAAAAAATAGAGTTACCCTGAATACTGTACTGGAAAACCTACATCAAATGCATAGCAAGAAGTCATTCATGTTTAGTTTGTGCCTTATTAAATATCTCATTTTTTTCTTCTGCTTTCTAAACTTTTTTCTACCACTTTTAAAATTTCCATTAATAATGACCTATTTGAGTTGCCCTATTTGAGTTGTCCAGCTGCTGTCCTCCTAGGGTAGATAAATGGTATTGCCTCCAGATAGAAACAACATATGCTTATGTCAGGTGTAAAAACACACCTGTGCCTGTCTTCCTACCTGCCTACTGATAGGTGCCCAGTCACCTATGTACAGGCTTCCATGCTCCCACATGCCTTTATCATGGTGCATATAAGATTTTATGTGGTGTGTAAACAATGAAATCCCTAGAAACGAAAGAGAACTTCAGAAGTTTGGCTGGCTTGATGGCAAAATGATGACATGCAACTACAACACTAATAAAGGCTGTATGTCTTCACTGTGTGTTGGGAAAAGGGTGAAACAGCACAAGGGGAGGGAGAGATGGAATGTCATCATATGCTTTTCATTTGCACCCACATAAAAAAAAAAAAGATAGTATTTCTGCTCTTTCCAAGGCAATGTGATGTATGTGTCTGGTTCYATTATTAAAAAGAGATTAAAATGATTTAAAATATGTTTTAGTATAAAAAAATAAAGTGGATGTTGGCCATTTTGAGTCATCAGCCAAACTCTTGGCCTTCCTGTTTTTTTCTTTCCTTGGAACTCCCACATATCTCTTGTTAACAGAACCCCTGAAGAAGACTGATGTTTAAATATTTAAACTCCTTCTTTTCCAACTTTTTTTCTAGCCTAATTACTGATCCCACAATGTTTAGTATCCAGGAAGCAATCCCAAGTTCCTGAAATGAAAACCACCTTCCAAAAGCCAGGCTTTTAAAAGATGAGTCATTGGCTGGCACTTGAACATTTTTTGGCACTTAGCTTAAAAGCAGGAGGTTTTGAAGAGAATTGCTGTGTGTGAGAAATTAAAAAAAAAAATAGTGCTTGACATGTAGCCTGTCATTTCCAAAGGAGGGAGTAATAAAATCAGGGTATCCTGGGTGAAACTAGGGGCACTCCTGTGTTTGGTGCTTACCTCCTTCCTAAAAAGTCTGCAACTTCTCAAAGTCTTTTGGTATTTCTGTAGGGCCAGAAAGGTGTGACATAAACAAAGTAACTAAAAGGGCTGTATTCCTCCCTCTTTGGGAATGTCTCTTTTCCCTACTGGAGCCATTGGGGTCTGCCAGGGAGTTTAGCTCCTCCGAGATCCTGATGCCTCCAGGGGACTGCGGAGGTCCAGGTCTGTGCATCGTCACGTGTTCCTGCTCCCTCTTTCTCAGTTTCTTCAAGATTATCATCCCTGAAGCCAGGCTGTTGGGAGATATTTAATAAATGATTTATCTGAGGCTTGCCTTGCCTCTTTCTGTTGGCAAGATCGAGAGCAAAGAAAGAGAGAGTAGGCATCTGACAGTGCCGTATGAAGTGCTCTAAGCACCTGTCTGTAGATTAAAGTCTTTTCCTTATTGTTTTCCTCATCTTCCTCCTGAAAAATTCAGTCCGGTTTCAGGAAGCTCTGTTGGTTCAGGTCATCAAAGATGAACACAAAATAGAGGGGCAACAGAAAAAATAGGTGATTATAGCAGGAACTGGCATATGTACCTCCCCACACTGAGCAATCCTGGCAAACACGAGCACGCTACCGGACTGTGGCATGGAATATATTAACCTTAGGAAAGGGGAGACCTATTGGCCATACATTTAAGCTGTCCGTAGCAGAAATGGCAGTCCTGCAAGCTCCTGGCTCTTTCAGCAGGCCCAGGGCTCGCCTACACTTTCTGTACTGCCTGCCAAGACAAGGCTCATGCCGCACTACTCTGCTTTACACTTCGCTCACCCAGGAGTAAATCAGCAGTAATTCCACTGGAAAGAGGTAAATGCAGGATAATCAGGGTTACACCCTTCATCTCAAATGACCCATATTCTGCAAGACTGCAGAATCATTGTCTTTAATATTAATAACATTATAGCTTGATTTTGTACATGAGGGATGGCCTTATAAACCATGTGTGCATGTTTCACACAGAACATTGTGTGTAAGTGCTTCGAGCTCTCTGGAAACTAAGAAAAGAAACTGCTATAGTTCAAAGAGTGGTTCTGCATTGATCCAAACCAATTTTTGCAACATTTTCAGTAAATAGAAAGGAGAAAAAGCCAAAGCAAAAGTATTTCAGTTTAGGTTTAAGTGTTTTTTAACATAAAACATCAAAAGGACAAGTCAATCCAAATGAAAAGCCCAAACAATTTGAGCATTGTTAATTGACTCAACTTTTGTTAAGCTTTATTCTTCTGATACAGTTTGGAAAAACAAAACTGAATTTTAGAAATGTTTCAGAATTGGTACTTTTCTACAGGAGAAAAAATATGTGGACATATTTTGTCTAATTTGAGCCAGAACACTCCATGAGACGTAGTGCTACAGCAATAGATCTGTATTTAGTGTCACTGTTGCATTTTAAAGGTGTGATACTGTGCTTGCTTAAGAAAGTCTTTGATTTTAAAAAGCACTCAAAACATCAGATACAAAAGCCCAGAGGAAGAAATTAGCTTAACTTCGTCTTTCTGACAAAGCTGTCACAGCCTTGATAGCCTCCCCGGAAAAAGCTGTGTGGCTTTGAGCTGGCTGCCGTACACTCTCGGTAGTACAGGGACTGCAGCTAACAGTGAATATTAAGAAGGTGACACCTTACCCCTCAGATGTGTCCAACCCCCAGAGCTCTCAGGGAAAGATTTAATCCTTATCTCCCTTTTCAGGTGAGGACAGGAGGAAGAGGAGTTCTGTGGATGAGGCTTTTCAAGAAGGAGAGGATAAATTTGTCATATACATTTGTAGCAAAAGCATGTATCTGCTTCTTAAGTTAATTGATTACATTCAGTTCTGTCAGTCTCTGTTCTATCGGTCTCAGTGGCTGCATCTCTTTGCTATTAACTCAGATAGACGCCCCAAAAATCTTTCTAAGAATATAAAAGTTACAAATTAATCACTCTGTGGGACTGACGGGCGAGTGAGGAGTTAACAGGACTGAAGTTTGTCAATTGATATGCAAAAGAACTGATATGCACAAGAACTGATGTGCGCAAAGCTGTTGAACAGAGGACTTAACAGGACTAAAGTTGTCTACCAACCGATATGCGCAAGGACTGATGCGCGCAAGGCTGCGGAATGATTAACAAGACTGGAGAAGTGAAGTCTGCCACCTGGAATCTGCAAGGACCCCCGGGGAGGGGAGAAGCGATACGGAGGTGTTGTGGTCTTGCCTCGCTAGCAGGGTCCTCCCGAGCAGACAAACAGACAGTCCTGTGATTGCGAAACTTGCTAAAAGTCAGCAAAAGCAGTGTTTGCCCAGAGCCCCAGCCGTATAAAGAGAGACTTGGGAGCTAGGAGAGTTGGAGCAGGGACAGGAACGTGACCTGACCATCCTCTCCGGCTGGACCGTGAGTATCCCCCCCCCCCCCTTTTCCTGGGACGCTGGGTTAAGGTAACTCCTCGAGGTTGAGAGCCCTCTCACTAGGAGAGTGAACAAGCTGGCTTTCAAATAGGGCTAAGCAGTGCTTCCAATTAATAGCGCAGTAATTGACGGTTTCAAGTTATCCTTTCTAAATTAGTAATCGCATTATTTTAATGGATGTTACTAATCCAAGAACTTGTGTGAGGAAATAAACATCTTTTTTTATTGTTATATTACTGTCTCAGTTGTTGCTATCGAACCTTCATAGCATGACAGTGCGACAGGGACTGCCATAATCCCAACATAGTTCGCACGTATATGAAATAAATACAATATTATTAATTCTTTACAGAAACAAAAGAATATGTAGAACTCAATTACTCRCAGGCATGCCCCAGAAAAGCTTTCTGAATCCAAACCACAGGGGGAAAGGATCAGCAGGATCTGTCCAGTTTGTAATGAGGGTGTTTTTTAACTTTCTTACACTTTCCATCATGTTACCTTAAACTTGCAACTTCCCATCTTAAACTAACCATGCTAGTAGAGCTGAGCGTAATTTTGGTCTGTTTCAGCCTTTGTAATTAAAACTACAAAGCCTTGTTGCAGTGTTTGTGGAAGCCAATGATGGTCCTCTTACCCTTCCAGATCTTAGATATCTCCTTGATAAACTGATGAGGACTTGGAGCTATGTAAGCGCTTAGGGGCTCTGGACACATGAAACCACATAGCAACAGGTTCGTAGAGTTCCCCTAAACTCAGGTGACATTTTTCAGTCAGAGAGTGGGCAGCCAGAATATGATCAGCCAAACTGGAATAGCCATGAGTTATCGGTAGTATGAGTTATTTCTTGACAGTAGTTCTTCATTTGTCATACTAACAGTTAAGGTGACATTTTACATGTCAAGTACTGTCTTATGAATCTGAAGGAAAATTTCTGTCAAAACAGTTGAGATGTGCCTGGAAGATGAGAAATAAATCACTTATTTTACCCGTGTTAGAAAAATGGTGGTTGTCTTTAGACCACTTTGGTGCTTTTTTGCTTTGAAACAGCAAGCTGAAATTTRGTAGAAGGCTGACCTTTCATGTCTGGGATGTGGCCATTTCCAATTCCACGTAAAATCCACATGAAAATTGATGAAGTTACAAGATTTTGTGGAAGAAAAATTCTTTATGCCTGCCTGTTAAGGGCTTTTAAAATTCTAGTAAGTGCTTTGGAAATTGCAGCACCACTAAGCAGGTCTGAGCTCCACAGTTCCTGCTGCTAATCACACTGTGACTGCATAAAATAACTGCAGATGGTCTAGACCGTAGTCAAGAAAAGAAGCTAGACTTCCCTTGCAAAGGCTGCTTCCCACTGTGCTGGGCCAAGGAGGGTGGGACGCGAAACCTGAGCCTTTGCCCTTTGCCCTCAGTATTCCCCCTCTGTGGTCAGCTGGGCAGTATGAGAGGAGGGAGCCATGTGATTTAAGTAGAGAGGAAAAGAGCAGATAAGGACACGGAGACTAATGAAATTAGTAGCTGGAGTCAAGGGAAGCAGGAAACTGACCAAAGGAAGGAGGAATGTCATTGGGGACATCAGGGTGGGGACACACTAGCTTGGCAACAAAACTGGGACGGGAAGCCAGAAAGAAAGGGTGTGGAAAGGCTGAGGTTAGATGAGGACCCAAGGAGAAAGTCTAGTTCTGCGGCTGGGGTCCTCTCTGGTTTTGGAAGAAGACTGGGTCTGGAAACCTGATAAACGGACCATGGCCTTGGTCAGGCAAGGCTGAATGGGGGAACTGGGTCAGGAAACAGACTGCTGGAGGAAGAAGGGAAAGGGCCTTGGGCTGAAGGGGTTGTGTTGAGGTGGAAATGAGCCAGGAAAACTTGTACCACCCAAGCACGCTCCAACCTCCAGAGCCTGGAACGGGATCCGAGATTCCTGAGTGCTGACACTGCTGCTGTCAGCAAGCGTCCTTGAAATCTGCTCTTCATGACAGCTTTAGCTGTGGGACCATCCTTTGGGCTTCTTCTATGTTTGAGAACTTGGCTGAATTGGAGTAGAGTTACTTTGTTAGGTAAAGTGAAAATGTGAAGTCAGGAAAGTGAGAGATAAAATATACTCCTGAACAAAGTCCTCTTGTTTTTTTTCTGCTTTGTCATGATGCATTTTTATGTAAGAATCATGTTTTATGACCAGGAAGTTTGTCATCAGTTCCCTACTTTGCCATGTAATTAATCCATTAGGTCATAAATTTCAGCAAATACTGGAGCAGACTAATTTTAGAACGATATCATAAAAAACAGCACATTATAAAAGAAATATAAATATGTTCTGTTGTTTTATTGTCTTAATTTTTACCATCCTTAAACAATTTAAAAATTGTAGTTTGAGATTCTCCAGTAATGTACAAAAGTACATGTGTCTGCTGGCACATGTAAACAGTCAATCAAGACATGCTTCTATATTTCTATGCATTTCAGGTTGACAAAATATAATAGCTCCTGTGATTCTTAAATTCTTTTGGAAGAAAAAGTGAGGAGAAGTGGTCAAAGGTTGTCTTTGTCCATTAGTGTATTTAGCTGTATTATGTAGTATATGAGTTCAGTAATCAGGTGGGAGCAAATATATCTTCTAATTTTCCAGTTAATCTGTAGAAAGAAGAGGGTTTAGATAAAAGAATGGTCTGCTAAAGTTAATATTGCCAGTAACAGGTTTGCATCTATTGACAAACTTAAAACCATTTTACTATAGAACACTTTTTATGCTTTTTCAAATCCCCCCCCCCGAAAAAAAAAAAGAAAGTCATGGGCCAAAGGATTATTTCCCATCAATTTTATTTCATGTGTGCAGTCTTTGGGTAAGATAAGAAGGATAACCATTTTTACTTTGATTTGTTGATTGATTTTTTTTTCATCTTAGCGTTAGTGTGAATTCTGCACCAGAAGCAAGTTTGAACAACATTGCTTAGCATTCTCCTGCTGAAGCTGGATTGATGGATTCAGCCTTCCTTGCAGTCAAGTGATAAATAGCTAAAGTAAGGGGAGCCTCCTAAAAGAAGGGATAGGTGAGCCTTCTGCTTCTGTTACTTATGGCGAGGCCCTACACAATCGCCCCCCAGTGGAACTCTATGCTGTGCACTGGATGAAGAGGAAGATATAGCTGTCCCATGCAATATATCAGTTATCAAAGAAATCTGTGTTACCTCAGTTAGCTTGAAAGCTGGAAGCAATGTAGAAATGTCTGCCCAGTGATAAGACAACTGTATTGACTGGTAGGACACAAATGATTATTTTTATACTATATTGTGCTGTGTTCATCTACTGACTTGCCTGGAAGTATTTGTAACATTGCCCAGTGCAGGGAAATGGAGAATATGATGGGATCCATGAATTGAAAGTGCATCAAAATGCAAGCACAAAATGGGGCTCGGTACAATCAACACCTGCTCAGAGAGCAGACTTCAGGAGAGATGGCACACGATACTGATACACCTGATCCTTTCCAGTAGTCCATTACTGACTTCCTTTGGTTCTTTTTCTTTATTAAATAAAATGTGATGTTGCTAAAAGCTATCTTAAGGTTAAAAATAAAACCTTCAGAACAGTTACCATATGATCAGTCCAGCTTTCCTTTCCACTCTTCATATTTTTACCACATGCATTAGCAATGCAGTTTTCAAGGCCCTTGTCCAGCAAAGTGCTTGAGCAGGTGCTTAATTTTAAGCATATGCTTAAATGTTTTTCTCTCTTAAACCCTTATTCTTGGCTTCCACTACGATCGTTGAAAAGGGTGATAAACGTATGGAAGTTTCTGTGATGTAAAAAGCTGTCTGTTGGTAACTCCACAGAAACCACCAAGTGATTCCACATGGACCACCAAACCATCTTTAGCATCTAATGATTTTCATTTGCACTGTCAGTCTGGGGTAGACTTAAGATGAAGAGTTATGTAACATTTTTCCAACTCCCTGAGCCATTCAATCCTCCCTCCATCTTTTGTTTAATACATTCCTCATATGTTGCTCTGGTCTCCTGACACCCAGGCTGTTCCTGGGAACAGCTGAATTCCCATATGGGGGGAAACACATTTCCATATGTTTTTTAAGTATTTCAGAAGTGTTATTTTATTTAATAGATTTAAAATGTTTAACCACTCCCCCCCTTGGCACACTTTTAGTGGATGTCCCAAGACACTGTAGAGCAGAAATAAGAAATACTATAATGGTACAGAAAAACATGCTTTTCATAGGTGACACAGAGTCAAGAAATACATGAGCAAATGACTACTTTGTATAAACTGAACTTAGTCTCCTCTCAGTTTTCTTCAGACCTCTTCACCTCTCTGTCTCTTTTCAAAGCTACTTTTACTGTTTTAGTTTTAAGAGCTAATAAAATATACAGAACCCAACTCACCTCCTGTGTCAATTTTAGATTGTTAATGTCAGGGTTATATTACTCCATTAGCTGCAGAACTCCATTAAAATGTCAGCATTACATCAAGAAGGGAGAACCAGGACCATGTTATCTGAAAATTTCTAGCTGACTAGTATTTTGGGCCTCTTTCAACTTGCAAATTAGAGGTAACTCTTTAACTCAGAGGTGTTAGTCCTATGTGAAGATGATGTGAGAACAGAAGGTAATAGGCTGAATTCTTTAATTATATAGAGAAAATACAGAAAAAAAAAAGAAGATATACCCTTGAAGGGCAGTTTATGTTCTTAGCCATGCCCATCTGGCTTGCTAAAGTCTGAAACTGCAGAGGACAAAGAGGATACTTACACTATGTAGCTCTAAAAAATAAATTTGCAGAGTGAAATACTGGCTCAACTAAAGATAATGGGAGTTTCCTCCTTGCCTTTCACGTGAAGAGGATTTYACATGCAGTATAGATGCTATGGGATGCAATGATCATATCTCATCTGAAAACGAATGTTCTTATTGCACATCCCAATAAAATTAAATTGTTACAAACTACTAACTAGTTAGTAGAACCCTGGAAAAACAGTGTTGCTTAGCAGCCACAGTGCCCTGTGGCTACGAAGCTTCGCAGTAGAGAAGACAACGAAGTCACATGGCACCATAGCTTTAAAGAAGGATATCTTGGATTTGTAGTCCAGGAAGCAACACACAGAACAAAAGGAACACATGCCATTGAAATAAATTATCTTTTTAATAGGAACAGCATGAAATAACATGGTGTTCACTGACATTCTATGGGATCCCAATGTTCTGCGTATCCAGGGAATGCAGTGTGATGACCCCGGACATCTATGCTTTCCAAAAAGAGTGAAAAACTCCCCAAACCAGAGCAAATGTGATGGTGCCAGAACTCTACTTGGAATCTTCCTCCCCTTCTCCTCCTATCTACATCACCATGCATTTTCCATTAATGCCTCTGTTATTCTACGTGATGCCAGAACCTGAATGAATCACTGCTAGACATGGAGCTTGTTGGATGGCAAAAGCAAAGAGGCAATGTTACTAATGGTTTTGAAACAATAGAGAACACTTGGATGTCCAAAAAAGGAAAAACTAAACTTTTGCTGTATTAGACTGTCACCGGCTTACTGTCAACTCATTAGGCGGCATCCTGAGCAATGACAGAGGAATGTATTTGAAAATACTTTTGGGATTGATTTGCAAGCAGCAGAATGTTTACACTCATTTTGAGATTTCCCCTTCTTTATATTGGGTTATTGTGCTGAGGGTATTCGTAATTAGGGTTGTTGATTAGCCCTGGCCAGAAAACAGCAGTTTCTTATGGTGAGTATTTCTGAGGTTTTGAATTTGGTTTCAGTCCACATGTGGTGTAATGAAAATTGGAACTTTAGTGTCTTTTCACAAAAACAGACAGGAATTGGGAGAGAGAAAATAGTCAACAATAAGGTAGTTAAAAGATTAATCTGACATATGTGAAAACAACTGCTACTTCTGGTCAAATGAGGATCCTGTCCATCACATTTTTGGCTATTCTGGTTTCTTTTGTGATAGGTTACAGTAAAACTTTATGATTGACAGAACATTCCAGATTTTGGCAGGATGGTAAGTCAGAAAATAAAAAATATCACTGAAAAAATTTTGGTTAGTTTAGCTGAGAACCCAAGAGCCAATTATACCTTAGGAGATTAGACCTGGAGGCAAGGAAAATGAAATGATCTGCAAGTCCTAATCTTGTACCCCCATTAGAGAGAGCTGCCTCTAAATACCATTGATTTAACAATACACAGTTTCATGAGAAAGTGTTAGCAGCACCTATATTTTACTTTCTGAAACATGAAGAACATCTCAAGATGCTGTGCTAGTGCCTGTAATGATAAATGTGAGGCTGGTGTCTACATAAATTCTGTCATTACCAAACAGTTATCTTTTCCTCTGAACAAATCTGTTGTTTCAAAAAAAGAGAAGACATTGGGCTCATCATAGCCACCAGCTATTGCAGAAAGCTTCATAACTTGGAAAACAAACTGGAAATGGGTCAAATGGAAGAATGTATTTTGGGGGTTGATAATTTGGCTTCAGATCCTGCTTTCCCTTTCCAGCTGAGACTTCCACTACTGTTGACTGCACCTAAAATTTATAAATTGCTCTGAAAAGTTGAGAACACTATAATTTAAAAAATTCAAGTGACACATGGAATAAATTACCAAGGAAGGGAACTGAAGCAAAGAGCATAAATAAGTTTAAGAGTCACCTATGTTTATTTCTGGAAAAAAAAGATGAGGTGAGGGATATGGTAAAAAGCAGCAAGGTGCAATAGAAATTTAAGTGAAAGAAGGGTAGACACAGCAAGATAGCTGGGCTTTTTCCTGTCCTTCAACTGTCTAATCATAACCTAGAAACAACTCAGGCCTCACTTTTGGGCATAAGTGCATTCCCTGCTACATGGCTTAATTCTATAAAACCTATAAAGTTTTGCACCATATCCTCTAATTGCAAGCAGATGCAGTATCAACACTGGGTCAGCAAGATATTATGTCTGGAGAAAAAAATGATCTACTCAGAAACTGAAGAAACATTCCAGATATTGCGATCCAAAAATGGCCCAAATAGTGGGCTTGATCCTGCATCCTTAGAGGCAAAGGTGGTTCTGTGACCTGCTTGAATAGACACTGGCAGGGATGAGCAGTGCAGAGGCCTGTTAAGCAAGCAAAGGATGAGAGAAAGTCAGGTCCTCCACCTGCTAAGGGTCTCGTCTACACCATGCAGCATGCAGGAGAGATTCGTCAGGCCCGAAGCGGTACAGCGCAGTGCTAGCTCAGGTTAGGAAGCTCCTGTGTTAGCTCAGAGCAGGAGGGTCAGGGATGGCTGGCACCAGTACCCTCCTCCACTTCTGTCATGGGCTCAGTCAGCATCCATTTTGGGCTCTGTATACTGCATATTATTGTGCTGTGTGGACTCGAACAGTCTTAGGGGGCTTCATCTGCTGGTTTAATGTAAAGCAAATCTTGGATCAGTCAATGTATCCCAGAAGTGCAGCACTTGGTGTCTTCTGGCATTCACATCTGGTCCTGGAAGACCGAAATATTTCTGGCCTCAGTTCTAGAGAACAGTATTAAAAATTGGCTTTGCTGCCTAAAAAGAGACTTAGATGTTGAAACAGGCTTTTGGAAAAGCCTCTTTTGTGTATGTGTGCAAGTACAGGGCTTCTMGGGCAGGAGAGGGCCAGAAGGTTAATCRTGCAGCTCTCATCTTCTGGCTTCTCCTGTCTGAGGCATGCTCAAAGGAGGAGGTGGCTGTCACCATGGTTTTGTGGTGCCCAGGACACAGAGGCTCGTGCAGACTGGGCTATGCCCTCGCTGGGAGTGGCTGCCAAGCCCCGGTGGTCCCCAGCTGGCTGCATCTCTGGAGAAGCGTAACAATGGTGCAAAGATACTTCCTCCTTCCTTCTCCTAGTATCTGTATCATATCACTTCCAGTTTAGGTCATTTCATATGCTTAATTCATTTATTGATGGTATTTTTTTCTCTCTCAGAGCTTCAAAGGCCATAAAAACTGTCAGAGGATTTGCCTTTTCCACCACAGAATTGTCTCCAGTTATAACCTGAGTGTTGCTATCAACACAAATCCTATCTACACACAAGCCCCTTAATTCAAGCAGGGTGGCATTTTTAACTCAAATTAGTGGTCTCACAAGGGAATGTTAGCTGCAGTTTATTAGCTCAGCTCCCCAGCTGCTAATCCAATCTCTGCACAGAAAGCCTATCACTATGTGTAGTACAGGTGTTATTTCACAGTGTGCTTTCGCTCAAACAAGGCTAGCCTGAAAGGCATTAACTTGAAGGTAAATGACTTGACTCTGCAGTGAAAATATGGCCATGGTAACAGAGGCAACAGRTTCAACAGCAGATAATTACAAATGATAGGCTCAAGATGTTACCTCCTCTCTAGAGAATTCAACAAAAATTATCCTTTCTCACACAGAAATGTTCATGGGATAGCATTCTTCAAAGGTTTGGTATACTTTGTTCGGATCATTTCTGGATCATTGACCTGTGGCTTTATTCACCTTTGTTTAAAAATCTCTTTATCACCACATGAACCTACCTGTGCTTTTTTTGTCTCCGATACGCATGCACACTACACTAGCAGCTTTCTAGATGAAACCTGCCCAAAATAAGCCCCTGATTAGAAACACTGGAAATATCTTTATTTTATTTCCTTTGAGAACTTTCAAATTAGTCAATATTTCTTCATTGAGAAAGAAGCCATAGGCCAGATACATGACTACATAACTATCCCATTATCGTGAAAGTACTGCCTTCCAGAGCAAGAGATGTGTTTACTTTTCCCATATTAGTGCACTGTCTGGGCTCACACTTCAGTCTATATTTTTGTTTATGTTTAAAAATGTATTGATTTTGTCTGTCAATGCGCACAATTTACGGTAGACGGCTAGCCAGATTTGCCGCCATGCAACCTAGCACACTGTGTGCAGGACATATATTTACACTTTCAGGACTACCTTTTTAACTAGACAAGCCTACCCTCAGTAGACCATGACACTGGACTACTGCAGTGAATGCAGGACAGTTCCTGGTGTGGTTGTTTTAAGAGCAGTTGAGCTTGCAGTGACACTACAGGGCACCCTAGGGCCTTCCCTCAGTCCTGCAGTGCGGCTGTAGCACATGAACCTCCTGCACATGTAGCTCCCAATGGAGCTGCAACAGAGGAGTGCAGGAGCTGGCCACGGTCCCTCTTTTTCAGGTGGAGACCTTCTAGGCAGTAAGAAGTCCCTGGTAGGGAGAAACCCACCTGCTTTCTGGCTCCTTCACACAGCCAGAGAGCAGATGTGGAGTCTCCCATCTTTAAAYGACACTTTTAGGTACAATGAAGTAAATGAAACTGTTATTAAGTCTTTTGTTATATTAATGTACATGTTGCACATTTATTTTAAAGACCAGCATACTGTAGCAAGTTACCATGACTTAATAAAATGTGTCATCACACCCAAGAGTGTGGGCAGATAACTGCAAGCAACTGAGCTACTGCAGGTCACTGTCTGCTTGCTGAATGTCCCACTGCCCGCATATGTGCTTTTAGCTTGTTGCATACATGAAACAGAGTGTGAAAGAAGCTCAGTCTAGGGTACTGTATGTCATGTTAGCCATTCTCAGTTTATGTTACCATTTCTCAGGTAATGCATGGCAATTGGTTAAACTGCCGTGATTTGTCTGTGTGTCTGAGCTTTTAGACATTCTGTCTAAGGATATACGCTTTGCTCATTTTAGTCTCTCTCAGCTCCCTGTAATGAAGAAGAAACAAAAGCAAACTGTGTACATCTAATTTTGATCATAAGTTTTTCCATCTTGCAGTAATGAAATACATTACAGCTTGTGAGTCCTTTTACTCGAGCACCGAATGATGACGGGAGCTACTATGTGGGTAATGGAGATGCTCAGTACCTGGGGTTTTTGCTAGTTTCAGCTCTCAAAGACTAAGGTCTTTTTTTGTGGTGCAAAATTCAGATTAGCAAGGCCGTCTGTGAATTTACTGCAGTCTAGATCTTCCCTGTTTATTCCCTTTGAAAATAAAGTAGGTAACCTATGGCTTACTGCCACTAAAGGGACCGTTCAAATATCCTAAATTCTACTAGCATGCTTTCCTGGTGTTTCCTAGTGACTGGTTCTAGACAGGTCCCTTTATGGTGCTTATGTAGTCTCTTTGACATGTTCTTGATTAGTTCTTGATCTTTTCCACAGACTGGAGATATGTAATTAGGAGGCATTTAAGTCATAATGAGATGGCTTTGTGAGTGGTCACATTGGGAACAAGTACAAAGTCTTCACTGTACTGTAAATTCCATGTAGTTCACTTTCTTGTATTTAAGTACCATTTTCTGCCCGAACTTTAAGGACACAATTCTCAAAACTGTGGTAGAAATCTTACTGGAGCAGCAGAGAGAGAGGGAAAAAAAAAAAAAGACTTGTTGGTTGATCACTCCATGAACTCTGATATAGTCGGTACAATTCTGAGCTCACTGACACAATGTAGGTTTTCACTTAGGTTGCAGTGGGACCTGTCCTCTGTAAGTTGCCTGTAGTCAATGTAATGTCTCTCAGCTGAAGTTGTATTCTGGAGAAATGCATAATATAGTGGTTCATGTGTGGAAAAATCATATGTCTTGATGGTCATAACCTAATGAGTTCCCCATATTTTTCATCAAGAATGTTTTTTTCCCAGTTATATGGTTTTAAATAAGCACTGTAAAAATACTTGGAATGGAGGATTATTTTAATATAGGTTGGTATGTAAAGATTAAGTATAACTGGCTTCTTAGCTGAGTATGCAAGGCAGTGCAGAGAAGGGTATTGCAGGGACAGAAGTTATCAGCTCACAGTAGCAAGGTGTGAGCTCTTAAACTGAACAGTTCCTATGTCCACTTACTCCAATGTCCTGTTTTCAATAGTGCATATGATTCTAGCACAAGAAACCTGACAGAGGATACTTACAGCTAACTGTTGTTAGAAGAGCTTTCTTTCCAAATCTATCAACAGATGATTCACATCCTGAAGCGTGAGAAAATGTCAGCTCACATTTTTACATGCTAGTTGTATGTGAAAAATCAAGTAAAGGGAAGAAACATGAATAATATAGAGTTACAAAGTTTTTCATTTTCAATTTTAGTAATTAATGAGAAATGCCAGATATTTCATTTTCCTTTAGCAAACATCTTGCCATTGGATTCCTGAGTATTGGAGAATATCTCTCTGAAGATGAGCTATATCCAGAGTGCTGCCCAGACTGGGTTAAAAGAGCTTCAAATGGGTACCTAGAAGATGATTCAAGGAATATAGTCTCAGTGTCATTTTCAGAAATGCCAAAATGTTTAACAGATGCTTTGTCTTTCAGAATCAAGTTCTTCTGAGCTAGAAACTAATGCTGCCATGTCAGAGGTTGCAAACTGGTTTCTGTCACTGTGATCTTCTGGCTCGAATGTATTTTGTTGGAAAGAGTCAGATAGGTCCACTAGAAATTCAAACCCTTGGTCACTGATTACTTCATTCACTAGGTAAAAGCATCACCTCCACGCTCACTGAAATATAAATACAAAAGACCATTTTTAGAGATACTTGGATGCCAAGAGGGGTTTTCTAAAGATCTTTTGATTTCTAGATGCCTAAATGTATCTTAAAAGCCTGGTCCCCTGTAACTCTCTGATTATATTAGAGAATGTAAAGTTGGTGTCTGAATGACCTGAATTAGGTATTTTAAGTGCATATTTCACCTCTAGATGATTTTTCCATGTTGAACTTTCTTTCAGATAATTACAGGTGTAGACAAATATGTTGGAGTTTTTCCTAAGAAGAAAGAAAAGATATTGTGTATGGGAAAGCATTTCAGACTGTAGGGGCTGGACTACAGGATTTCAAAAGTCTTTAGAGCCAGCCCTGGATCAGGATTTTTATTTATCTGAATTGATTTTAAAGAGCATGTGAATCTGCATGCAAGAAGATTCTGCAACAAATCATTTTAACCAGAAATTTAATTTAATTGTTCAAAAGTTCTGACTTCATTTTCCAGATACTGAAGCCATGATACATAAATGAAAGCATCTACTAGAAAGGTACAGAAGATATATCTGGCAAGCTTTATTTATATATATCAGAACTGCTCTTATTTTAATCATCTGAGTAGAGAGTGGGAGTTCTGTGTCTTTTGGAAGCATTGATTTTTCTTCCCCCAGACGGAAAACAAGGTCAGAAAACAGCAACTGTTTCTTCTCCTTGCCTTGAGTTCTTTTCCTGCACTGATTTGGGAATGTGAACACTGTTCCCTAGCTACATTTGTAAATCCATCCTAAAGTAAGGTATTTACATTTGGGCTTTTGCCCAATGAATCATTTCACAAACTCTCCTCAAAATCCTACAGCTAGCTCTGTGCAGGAGAATGTGGAGAGAAAGGCTTGAAAGTATTTGCACTGGGGGGAGAATAGAGGGTGCAAATCTGCTTTACAGGCCTCCTTGAAAAATGCAAAAGCTAGCCATTGGGGCAGTAAGTTCAGTTAAGCTCCACCCTAAAATCTGCTGGATATCAGATAGCACGACTTATTCTAGTAAAGCTGTGTAGAGGTGGTCTTCATCTGTTTGAACTGGACATAAATACTATTTTCTGCTTTAGGACTTATCTGTGTGTCCCTGTGAAGCTTATTTAGTGGAATAAGAACAGAAGAAATATGGGAATTTGCTATCTGGATTTATCAAGGTATGCAGGATCTCTTGTATCTAAAATGAACTATCCTGAGTTATCTGTTTTCCATTGGTTGCTTCATGCTATCTCAATATAAATCAAATGGACACAATAAACAGTGATCAGTTGCTAGATGACGGATAGAATTGAAAACAAGAGGTTTACTTTTTACATGAAACATTCTGAAAGTTTAAGTGATCCTGCAAGTGTTACAAAATGCTTGAACAAGAAAAAATGGCTGATATGACTTGTAAGGGTCTGAYGGATTTTTCTGCAGACAAACTTTGACCTTGGAAAGAGGCAGAATACTTTCCTCTGTTGCTGGTTGCTCGCTGCTACAGATATTGTGAAAGTGCTGTTTCTCTTTAGGCCAGTCTGCTGCTCATCAGGGAGGTCATTTAAAGCCACTGTCCTAGCTCTGATGCTTCAGTGGGCTTTGTGAGGCAGTGCACTCCCACAGCATGTGCAGGGTGTAGCAGGTCTGCCTACTAGCAGATCCTGGAGTTTCAAGCTCTCCTCCACATATTCTGGTCCTTTCTGACTTTAGCAAACTGATGGAGAAGAGATTTCCATGGAAGGAGATCCTCACAGGGCAGAATTAGGACATACCCATTCTGTGCTCTGCTGCCCCTTGCAGAAGAACTGCTCTGGTTTTGCTGCTACAGGTTCCCCCTTGGGTGTCCCCCAAATCTGCCTGCAAATCTCATTCCTCAGCACAGGGACAATTTTGATTCCATGAGAAAAAAGTGCTTTTTTAAAGCAGTTCTCCAGTTGATGAAGACAGATCACTCCATAGTCTCCTGGTTTCCGCTCCCTACACAGATCTCCTGTAGATATAACATATGCTCATAAAACCAGCTGGAAGTGGAACACATAAACAGCAGTCACTCAGCATTGGCTGTTCATGCCAGCTTCAGTGGAACAGAGTGTGAGGATTAAATTTATATTCTTCTGCTTCCCTACAGAAAATAACTCTTTGCTCTTGGCACCAGTTTCTTAGCTTGTGTAAAAAGTCAGAGAAGCCACGCCAATTTTCACTAGCTGAAGGTCTTTATCTACCTCTGAGTCTYAAAAAGTCTCACCTTCCTAGGGAGAAGGAAGTGAGGGGAAGGGGAGAGCACTTGGCTATACCAAATGAATGCCTGTTCTGGGCTGATGAGAATGCCAGTGCAGAGCATTAGCGGTTACATTACTTTTCCTAGTCCAGGTGTTAATCTTGGCATTTGAGAGAACTAGCGGAACAGAATGAATACTGGGTTCCTGTAATGCAATGACTTTTCTTCAAAAGGTCTGTTTACTTAGGATGACAAATGAAAAACTGGCAAAACTGGAAACAGATTTTCCATTGATCCACAAAGCAGGTATAGCAAGGAAGGTGGAAGAGCAGACTTCACCACTAATCCCTTTCCCCAGGTCCCTCCAGCCACCCATTCAGCTCTAAAACAGTGGGTGATCAAGCCAGCTTGTTTAGCTGACAGTGCCTCTGTTACCATTGCACAGGCTGTGTCCGCAGTACTGGATTGCACTGATTTTAGAACTCTTGTCAAAAGCCACCAAGAACTTGCCACTTTGTTCATCACTATTTACCTGGCCTGGATGGGAAACTGATTTCAGAAGGAAAATCTTTACTCTCTATTTTCCTTTTTCTATAGTGATGGAAGTGTCTCATCACAACACAGACACATCAGCTTGTTTCTCAGTCAGGTTACTCCTAGCACGGATACAGGAAATCTTTCCCTCACCACCCCAAAACATGCCTGGAAACAAAAAGAGAAGGCAAAAAATAACTTTCTTTTGGACACATGGATACATTAGGAATTACACAGTGTTAATTTCGGCTATTTTATTGTGCAAACTGACCCTGTGGAGGAAAACACCACCTTGAATCAGCTTCACTGAAACGTTTTGCCAAAATAATAAAATTGAGCTCATYTGAATGTTTGTTACCTCTGGACAGTTTTCTGGCAATTTCCAAAAATACAGAGGTGACTAGCACACTTTTAATGTAGGCATGTTATTTCTAACTGCTTACATTGAAAACACTTGTCAACGACCAGGGATTCATTACCTTTGTGTACTGTATACAGCATACTGGGGTGCTGAAGAATAAAGAGGCCTTTGAATTCTAGAAGATTTATTGTTATTGTTTTATTTTTGAGTGTGATGCATATAAAGCTGTAGAGAGCTACGGTTATATTCACTGTGTTGTAGCTTTTAGTTTAGTTTAGAGTTCTTGTGTCCTGATCTGACCTCTTACACAACCTGATGCAAAGATTGCTGAAGTCTCTGGCTTTGGGTTAGGCTCACAGGTGTTAGCTGTGACACCTGGACTCATCTAGAGGCTGCTTTTAATTTCCTGCAGTACTTTCTAAGACATGAAAAGCATTTGAAGAAAATTAAATTTCTAATGGAAACATGAAATCCCTTTGAATATTCTGATTGTGAAGCAGCAGGGAAAATGTGTTAAGTGCCTTATAAACCAACAATAATTAATTAATAATAGTAATARATTTTAGCTCTGCTTGAGGTAGCATTGGTTTCAGATCAGTCAACAGCTGAGTTGTTCCAATTTAGGTCAGAAACAGTGAAATAAAGACAACTTCAGACCTGCAAACTGTAATTACTTTTGAGCAAGGCTTTTTTTTTCTTTGCCTTCAACAAAGCCTGCTCTTTTCAACTATTCTTTCTCTTCAGCTAGTTCAGTTAATGTGTAGAATATAAAAAAACACCAAACGTTGTTTAATTTTCAGGCTTTCCTGCAGACTTGCCATGTCTTCCATAAAGCATTCATTCTTAGTGACAGAGGAGAGCAAAGGTGTAGACACACTGGTTTGTTTTTTTTKGGGGGGGAAGTATTTGTAGAGAAATACAGTGTGCTTATTTATACTTTTGTGGACTAAATTCTTCGTCTTCTGTCATAATGAGCTCAGTGACACCAGAACTGGAGGTGAGGACTTTTTAGTTGAAAGCATCATTGGTAACATGAATACGGTTGTCAGTTCTGTAGCCATGATCATGTCCATAAACTGCACAGCTTTTGTGGATTCAGTGTAGCTGGTTTTTTTCCTGATTTACTTTTTCCTTCCCCTCTTTAGGGTCCTCATTTGCTATGCAAGCTATTCTTGCTTGCAGAAGCACAAATTCTCCCTCATCAGCACTGAAGGTACCTCATCTCCTTGTCTTTTCTACGATGGTTCTGTAGACCTTTATTGTGACCTCAGACATTATCTAGTATATCTGTGAACTTTTCAGCAAAATTTGCTATTGCAAATTTAAAAGTATTAGTCAGCACAAGAAGGATTTCTCAGTAGCTCATCTCTTCTGTTGGTCTTCCTTGAACAGAACGGATTTTTCTTTCTCTGTTGCAAAATACAAAGTCCAGTCTTGGATAAAACCACCCAGATGGTTCTGTCTGTTAAATCAAGAGTGAATTAATCTCAGAGAAGACTCAACAATTGCTTGACTGTCCTGTATCAGATGACAGGGGATGAATTTCAGGGAAGTGGGTGTCAGGATCATGTGATTTTCATGTGCCCATAAAGTTCAATGGGATCTGGGTCTACTTATCTGGGGGTAAAACTGGAAACAGAACCTTTTAAATGAAAAACTGCCAACATGTYGTAAAATGGATGCAACACATTGCTCACATGGATGGCACACTGTATTTCATGGGAAAGTGTTCCAGGGACTGGGGTTAGCATAAAAATGGGCTTCTGCCCAAACTTAGTGGAAAAAATTGTATGCAGCTTTCTGCCCTTCCTCCCACTTCCCCCCACCCCTCACCTGTAATCTTTGTCAAAGGTTGTAAATTGCTCTTTAACTGATTCACTCTCCTTTATGATCTGAAAACACACTTCCAGCCTGAAGCAGATGTGGAAACTTAGAACAGCAGATGTGGGATTTTGTGCTTCAAAAGGCATTGGCATTGGTGCAGCAAGTATGTTTGACACTTATTTGTCCTTTGTAAATCACCTGGCCTTTATATCTAAATGAAACCATACAATCCTTGGGAACTGTGAAGTGAACACCTTGAAGGTGGCTTTCTATTTAGCATTTTATAGGAAAATATGAGAGAACTGAATGGGAGAGAACCAGAATTCAGAGTGACAAGGGGCAGACCCACTCATTCCCAATGTCAGATGAAAAGACCTAAGTCCAATGTGTAAATGTGAATTGCTAAAATATGTTTTATTCTCAAGAGTTTTAAAACTATGTGTGACTCACCTGGATACCAATGTCTATTACAATAACAATTCTGCCTGTTCTCCAGAAACTTCTGTTGCTTTTGCATTACTATGCGGACTCTTTGAACAATACCTATGTCTGGATAGTCATTTCTCTCACCTGGGAAAATGTCTGAGCTAATGCTACACATACAGTCTTTAACAACTGAATTACAATATTATCTCTCCCTTCCTTTAGATTTCTCAAGAACACATCTGGACTTTTATCTAGCATTCTGCTAGCTCAACCCACAGCTCCTTAAAAAGGAAAACACTACACAAAATCTATTTTTCAGCTAGGTAAGCGGAAACATAACAAGTTGCCTACGATCACACTTCAAATTAACTTGGAAAGGAACATAGCCCCCTCCCACTGCAGGAGGAAGATTAAAGTTTAACTCAATTTTTAGAAGAATGTAAATGGAAGCTGTCATGTTATCACTGCACTGGGTGGTCCATGGAGTTTTTGATGTTTCAACTATTGCAATAAACTCTAGTTTTACAGACAGTTCTGCTTACTCCTTTGTTTATCATCGTGTTTGGTCTTCAGGCCTTTTCTTCATCATCTTACATGGGCATCAGTTATTATCTTCAGCTCTCTCTTTGAGCGGGGCTTTTGAATGGATGCTGCCMATTCTCACTTGGTGCCCAGTGTATCTATGAAATGCATTAGAAAACAATTTCATCCAAGAAAGGGAATGAGAGACTCAAAAATAAGTGATAAAAGATGCTGCCAAACTCAGTTTTGAATACCGCCCAAAGCACAATATGCATGAGAATTAGTTTAGGTAACCACAGTCCAGCCTGCAGTGTTTTGTGGGGGTTGGTTTTTGACTACCTGTTACTATTAGGTAGATATTCTAACAGATTAGGAGATCATTTTCTGCCTGAAAAGTGTGCAGTCTAAAGACATATATTGTCTTCTTCATACATAACTTGTTTTTTGTTCTTTTTTTCTGTGTGTGTGTGTGCGCACACATGTGCTGATGCTCTACGAATTTGATTTTAGGTTTTTGGAGCAAAATATACGCTGATGTTGACACACATGGGAGGAACAGTGAGATGAGCACTTATAAGAGACTCTAAATAAAGGTGATGAGAGAAAGAAGGTGAGAAGTGCTGTGGACTGAAAGTACAAGACTGGGAACATGATCAATTAAAATAGTAGATGAGAGGAGGAATTAATGAGAACCAGTAAGTAATAAAAAGATACATATTATTATTATTGTTGTTTCTGTTCATAACAGGTATATCCACACTTTAAATGCCTACCTTGCATTTAAAATGCACACCTGGCACAAAATCTGCAGGAAAGGCATGTGAAGCTTCTTGCACCATGTGAGAAACAAGGTGTAGACTTGAACTACAGCTGCAATGTCCCAGCCATGTCTTGTCGGTCTGTGGTTGGGATGCATGCACTTCCCTTGGAAGGGAAAGCTGCTAGGATTCAAAGAAGGATTTCTGGGTCCTTACCCTCAATGTATTTGTCCAAATATGTCTAATGGGACATGAAGAAAAATGCAAAATGCTTCCTATCCATTGAGCATAAACAACTTTGTGTGTCTTCTCCCCTGATTTTCTCCCTGTTGGCATACAGAAACACTCAGAAGGGAAGCGCGTGACTGCAGAGCTGCCAGCGCAGAACCRCATTAGACATCTCCCAAGCAGGGCCTGATTGCCATCAGATGGCCCTTGGAAGAGCTGGCACTTTAAATGACTATATTCATAGTTAAACATTTCACATCAATCACTCAAGAGAGAACTTGTTTTGTTAGAGGCAGGTGGTGACTAATCATCCCTTAGCCCACCTTTACCACTTTCAAGGGTTGTCAGAAAGCTGACAAGTAGAAAAACCTCTTAGTAACTTCATTATAGCAAGCTGACATTGGAGGCACCGACCCCCGCTGCTATTGGATCAAGATGGGAAAAATAAGGTTTGCAAGTTCCTTTTTCTTATCCTTGGAGCTTCATTTCTTAGGTAATGGCAAAAATATTTTCCTCACATGGTGAAACTAATACATGTGTAATCCTCCTTCCCCGCACAGAAATTAACCATAACTTCTAAATTCAGAACTTAGATTTTTTTTAACCCTTTTTTGTTGGGGCAGCTGAGATTAGAGTTTTGGAGGGTCTGTTTTCGGAGTCCCATGAAGATTCTTACGTACTACTTGTCAGTGATACAAGTGATACAAGCCCTATTCTGGTATCAGGGGTCAATTGCAATTCCCCAAGCAGGGTGGGAACAGTGAGGTGTCAGCATTTTCTTCTGCTTGGAGCAGAGGAGACATCACTCTATAGATGTCAGATAATGAGTAGAGCAACTCTGAGGCTGTTGGGACAACACAGCCATTTTTGGTCCTAGGCTGAGGAGAGGCAAAAAGCACAGTAAAGTTGCTTTTGTATCTATTTTGCTGGAAGTGGAACTAAAGGTAGCTTGGGTGGGCAATGAGAATCAACATAAAATGTAGCAGATGCTGCTCTTAAATCTAATCTATAAAAGGTGTTTTTTTTTTTTAATGAATTAACAGTGCAACGGGGAAGAATATCCTGCAGCTGGAATACAAAACATCACAGGGATGAAAGRAAGCTAGGTATTCTTTGAGATAGCAGATTTACTACCAAATATTTATTTCTTTTAAATATTTTCTAAACTCTTTAAAGTAGGGTAGTGGCTTCTATTGTTTCCTTTGGCAGCTTATTCTAGCCATGAGTTTCTCTCTGTGTAATGAAATTCCACCTACAGTAAATCTTCTAAGTGCCTGATTGTTCCTGAGGTTTAACTCTTCCAAGGCTGGCTCTTGCTCATGTGCCTCCCTTCCATCAACTTAATTGCAACTCATTATGAAATTGGAATCAGCAGTTCTGTCCGAAATGGACAGGATGTCCAGCTGGATGAGCTAGATGACCCCTCAAGTTCCCATTTGGCTCTGTTTTCTGATTCTCTTATTTATTCACCAAATTTGATCTTTGGAAATCTTCAGCAGCTTGCTAGGCTGCTAAGAAATCCTTATTGTTATCTGGAATTTTGAAAATTTAATTTATTTATTTTTCATAGGGCCAGTACAGCTGGTATGGTTAGAGTCCTGGAAGATGCCAGCCACATGGACAGGACAGTATTGTCCTGATCAGTGTTGTTCAGGCTAGGATGGGCTGTTCGTAGGCCTTCATTCAGTGAAAGGAGAGCACTGCTGCCTGAACATATGGAGAAYATTTACTGTGATTGGGAAAAGGCATAAGGGCCCCAGGAATGCAACTGGCACAGAGTAGGCTGCTGTCCTTTCCAGGACGGCACCTCTGACCTGCCAGCTGGTGCTGGGTGACTTATTCTGGAAAACTGTGGGAGAGCCACAAGTTCTGGGCACTTGTTCCCCGTTTCATGTTGATTATAGGTTTGGAGCAGTAACTGCAGTAGCCCCAGACTGTGTCTGAACTCTCCCTCCTTGACAGCACCAGGCAAGGCACTGTCAACGAGAAGCAATTGTCCACCCTGATGTGTCTGCCCAGGCAACATGCAGCAGTCAGAGCCAAAAACCAGCAGAGAAATGGTGATTCCCRTAAAAACATAACCAACTGATGGAAGCAGAAACCAGCACACCCTGCCCTGGTCACATAGTGACTAGGCAGCCACATCTCCACCGCAGAGAGCTTCCTCGGAGGACTCCTGGCTGTCAGCCTAATGGGAARCAGGGGAATTTCCTATGCTTCTTAAGTCCTTTCCATGCTGCAGCCTCTTCTGACTTCAGAATATTTGTCAAGTATTGGGAAATGCATATTATTTATGGAAATAAAATAATGTATACTGGTTCATTGAGCAAAGAAGGGAACAAAGTCTCCTGTATAAACTCTCCAGCCTTATTGAAGTCCCAGCCCTAAGCCAGTGCCGTTGTGTTTGGAGTGCCAGCATTTTCTCTGGAGCACCAGGTCTCTGCCTGATCCAGTCAGTAATTGTCCAAAAGGTTAAAAACAATGACCCTGAAGTCATCAGCTGCAATCATCTGAATTCCATATACTTGTAAGTCTTGCAAGTATTTTACCTCTGTGAAATGAAAGATAATTCTAAGCAAGCAAATTTAGCTTAAATTGGTGGCTTGCCTGAACAAAGCCTGTGAGAGCATATCAAAGAGCTTCTAATTTTGTACCTAAGATGTTAAAGTACTTTTGATTACCTAGGCCAGCTCTCCTTCCTCTTAAAGTGCTATGTTTTAATGATCAGGGTTTTTTTAAGCTGTATTCCAAATGTGACTTCAGTAGTCCAAACACCAGGCTGAGTTTCTTCTGTTTGCCTTGAGAAGAAAAAGAAGGTTTCCAGGAACCATTGTTATATTGCAGATTTCACAGTGTTTCCTGTCTTCACCTCCAGAATGGTTTTATTAGGTATTTCACACTATCTCTCTTTGCATTTATTTAGCAGCTTGATATTCCAGCCAAGAAATGAACCCCAGGAAGGAGATGAAATCCACACTTTCTAAGTAAACAGAAAAGTGGAAGAGGAAATTAGTCCAGTACTGAAGTGACTCACTCAGGGTCTGTACTGGAGTCAGAAATGGAAAACAAATCAGAGTTTAAGGCCAATGTTTTATCATCTAGAGAAAGAAGTTTCTTGGGTACAGTGTTCCATCTATTTATTCTTACTTGCATTTCTCCAGCAGGAATTGCTGGAATTGTATTAACCAAACACCCTTCTTTGGTTCATCCAAACTGCTCTTCAGAATTCCTGCACTCTATTGCTATCAGCTAAAATATTAAAAAGGAGCAGCTACTTTTGATGGACCAAACAGGTATGTGTAGATTCTGGTACCTGAGCCAAAGCTTTGGCCTGTATATGTAAATAGTGGAAGGCACTTATTTCACTGGGAATTAGATGCTTAAATGCTTTTGAGAATCAGAGCTTTATTGGGAAATTATGTAAGCTTACTACCTTTCTTATCCTTTCCCCTTATGATCCATTTAATTCAGACTGTAAACAGTTAGTGGAAGGAAGCAACCTTTACTGCTTAAGAATTCTGACTGCTTAATACATGAACAATTGCCATAAATAAATAATCAGTTCAKGTCACTGTGTATGGTACTGCCCCTTCTTTTGCTGACCGTCTGAAAAGAAGAGGCTAGAAATGATAGTGAAGAGGCTGTGTGCATAATTTTTCTTTCCTACAATAGACTAGGAAACAGATATCAGCTCATTTATATTGACAGAATGTGAATATTGGCTTATTTTATGTGTACAAGAATTTCTCCTTCTGTGTGATATGCTAGTCTTTCTCTCAAGAGCTGTGAACATTACATAACTATCGAAAAAGCATCTATGCGCTATGTTAAATTTCCAAAACTCACAAGGAAGAATGTGTCACCTGTCAGAGAGATGTCAGTTTGGCTGACTACTGAATGCTTTGAAATAGGCTCTACTCCCCTTAGCACATATTCTTTGTAAAATGGTTTAAAAGGGTGAAGTGATTTATTTCAGTTAAAAAAGCTTCTCAAATAAATGAAAAAGTTATTCTTTCCTGTAAATTTATTAAGTCACAATTAAATTATAGCTATTTAAATGAGACCTGAGCTATAGCTACCTGGCAGCATCTAGCGCTGCGCACGCAGGTGCCAAAGTTGGTATAGCTACATTGGCTACAGAATGATATGGGTTTACCCTACTGTAGGGTAAATTAGTCCTAATGGGCTTCTGCCTAATGAGTTTGTTCTGTGTCCAGTATTTCAGCTGGCTAGGTTATCATAAAAAAATTTGTGCCATAGAGGTGTACCCTCAATAGTAAATGTGATTGTTCTACAGCCTTTTCCACTCTTTTCCGTTAATTTAAATGACTGTTTTTATTGTGGTTCTGAACATCTAATGCTCAGTAATGGATTTTACCTTTACAGCCCACCATCAGTTGGAAAAGTTCTTTCTTTGTTTTATAGGTGGAAAACTGAAGCTCAGAATAGCCTGACTGAGATCCAGACTCTGGATCTGCATTTATACTTCTCCATCCTGTTCTTGAGTTAATTGCATTACAGAAATGAAGCCATAGATAATAACATATCTGTTTTCAACTGGAAAAGAAGAAGTGTTACAATAAAATGCTGAGCAGTTTTGGAACCCTATTGACCTGAAAAATTCATTTGATTTTGGGACATGGAATTTTCCTTTGGGAATCAGTGTCACTATTAATGGTCAGCGACGCACAAACAACGTCTTCCAAACAAAACATTGTTGATTTTTTTCAGTTAAGGGGTAAAAGTATGTAGAGCCAAAAGTTATAGTAACATGTACAGCTCTATATTTTCCCCTTACTTAACCTCAGTCTTTTCTTGTAAACATGTATACATGCTCCTTGATCTTTTTTGTCTGGCAGGAGCAGACTTGTCTGCTCCCAGTTGGTGCTTGGTCACCTCGCATCCCTGCCAGCTCTTGCTGACCTGCATGGGCAGCAGTTGGGTGCAGGGCCCTGCCACAGTTTAGCCAGCTCCTTTAGCTGCAGGAATAGCCTGAGAGTGCAACAGTTTGTGGGCCTCTCTCCCAGAATCGGTTTCTGGTCAAATAGTACTTGATGTTGTCCTGATGACTATGTGAAATGCTTTCTTGCTTAGCTTGTACGGGGCACAAAAATTAGCAGACTAGTAGCGAGGAGGAGAATAAGGTCTTTGTGCAGACTGATTTGCACTGGGTTGTTAAAAGGTCATAGTACAATCAAATGTATTTCAACGTAGCTTAATACCTTGTAGATAGTATACCTGAGAACAAAGGTACACCATTGGTAATGCTGTTAAAGGATTACTGGATTCCGTTCAAGATGTTCACACTTCAGAAACCATGTAGAGGTATTGTGCAGAACTAAAAAATGATATGGAGCTGAAAGACTAAGCCTTCCAGTATTAAAGGAACTAGCCCAGATGTACTGTTGGCCTACCTGGTGCATCTCCATCTCTGAGTGCTGTACCTCATCGAGACAATATAGCGGGTGCTTTCATCTGGACTAAGGAGATGGGATGCAGATATTTGGCTAGACTTCTACAGGCTTGTGCTGTTATATGCACCCAGCACCTGTGCCATGCACATGCCCATAATGGGCAGTGGTTTGGGAGCCTCAGCAGTGTGTCCCATTGCATGGTGTAAACATTTTTTCAAACTCATCAACGCACTGGAGAGAGATAATCTTAATACTATATTATAGTTACTTACATGAAGACTAAAGATGTCAAAGGCTGGGTGCTTTCACTGTTTTGTTAAATGCATAGCAGTATGATAACAGATTGCGTAAATGCAGCTTAGATCCAAGACAGGAATCTGAAGACAGACACATTTAGTCTTGAAATAAGACACAGCGCCCATCGGCAGGGATGATTAGACCTTGGAGAGATTAACAATGGAAGGTGATAAACTCACCATCTCTCACATTAGTCTTTAAAATAGAATTAATTTATTTTTTTTAAAAAGATAACTCATTCCAGCTGTGGGAAAACATTTTACAACTTGGATATGTGGGGGTCAGATGATCACAGTAGTTTGGCCTTCTAGTATGAAGAAAACCCCTGAAAATGAACTGGGTGCAGTTCAATTAGTTTATTGATTGTCTCTGAAGTCCATAACACATTAAGTACATAAGTCATAGAGTACACATTGGCAACTCTTGCTCTGGGGTTACGGATTTTCAGTAACTGAAACTACATAAACTCAGTATGTATATATGTTTATATCYATGCTTGTTTATACATATTATAAAAAGGAAATAATCTTATCTGCTTATCATATACAAAAAAATACTGAAGTACCAGACACACAAATCTTCATAACTGGTATTTGTCTGGCAAATTTTAAAAGCAGACATGTAAAAGCGCAAAATACATAAATCATCTCTGACAAGTCCAAAGAAAGACTTTACCAAAAAAAACCTTAAAATACTTTACAAGCTCACAGGTCATGCAAAGGTTAAGTTAAGCCAGTTAACATAAGTGCTCAAGCATCATGGGAGTCTGGTTCATAACTTAATCTGAACCAGAAAAAGCTTTTGACCAAATAAACATGTAAGTCAAAATCACAGAATCACAGAATCACTGAGGTTGGAAGGGGCCTCTGGAGATCATCTAGTCCAACCCCCCCTGCTCAAGCAGGGTCACCTAGAGCACATTGCACAGGATTGCATCCAGGCGCGTTTTGAATATCTCCAGAGAAGGAGACTCCGCAACCTCTCTGGGCAACCTGTTCCAGTGCTCTGTCACCCTCACAGTGAAGAAGTTTTTTTTTTCCTCATGTTCAGATGGAACT
>NW_020451295.1:0-13790 GCF_003343035.1 Apteryx rowi
GCCCAGCGCTGTTTTGCTTACTTGTGACTTGCTCAATTATTTTATAAATTGGAATTTATGCAACCTGGCCCCAGTGGTTGTCAATTTGTCACGTTTACCTATAACAGATAATAAGTATGAATAGTGTTTGCCTTGTGTAATAATCTTGTTTTAATTGCAAAAAGAATATTTAGATAACTTTTTCTTATTTATCTGAGATATTTAACATAGCTTTATTTAAATAATAAAGAACACTTTTATAACTCTGGTTTTCAGTATTTCAGTTGAACACTACTTTTCCTTTAAAAGTATCTGAAGACAAATCAAAGGAAAAATATAGTAATCTAGTAAAAATGTAAATCACCATTTTAGCATATTAATATGTAGACACTGAGAATCTAAATAAATGCATTTAAATGCAATGTAATTTGGTTGTGCACAGTGGATCTGTCTCTGTCAACTTACCAAATTTAATGTCTCATTGAAGGATAGTTTTTCTGCTGAGAACTCATGTTACTTACATGCTAAAATGAATAATATGACCTTCTAGCAGCAGCTGGAGGAAACACATGTAGCTTTGCTGTCTGCTTCTTAGAGAAGCAGCTGTCTGGGCTGAGCAATGTACCTCGTCTGGGGCCAGGAGCTCATTCTGTGATGTCCCAGGTAAGCATCTAGTTGTTTATTTTGTCCACTTTCAGGTGACTGCTTGTATATGGGTAAAAAAGAGCGAGAACCAGCTGTCACATTCAATTCTAGCTCCCTCCAGCCGGCAGAGTTCTGAAGTCACAGAGAAGTTGAAAGGTACAGCTGTTAATATGAGATATTATAGCTGAAAATGGGCTGTAATAGGTCCCCAACTCCAAAGAAGTGATTGAACTGTGTACTGTCAATCTAATTACTCTACTCTGCTCCTAACTCCGTCCTAATTGTACTCTTCCTATAATAAGTATTTTGACAGTTAACTCTTTGGAGTATCTTTTAAGAGTTACAGATCAATACTTCTGTGCTTGGACTGATTGAAATCTTTTCTTTATGTAGCTTATTTTTTGATCTGCCAATGAAACTTAGCCAGGTGTCTGTAATGTCTAGCAGCAGTCAAGTGGAACATGAAGAAAGCAAGAGTTGTGGTTGTTCAGCAGGGTTTCATTTTTCTTCTGTCCACTTCTCTAACTTGCCCAGAGAGTAAAGCGGTCACACACTGCAGAAAGCATAAATCAGGTATCAACCACCATTGCATCATAACTGTTAGACCATTTTAATTTTTGAAAGTGTAGCTATATGAAGAATCTTCAAGACCCTTAGTTCAACCTCTCCGCAGTCCCCCTTGTGGTTAGGCTACAGCAGTGTGAGTTTTGAGTAACTGCAAGCTCATAGTGTATTTACTATTGAATTCTAGTACATTCAGCTGTCTTAATAACTAAAGCAAGGAATCCAAGAAATCGTGTTCTAAACACATCTTACGTTATTGGCTGGAATTCTTGCCATTATTTCCATAAATGGAAATAAAAAGGCAAGTAAACAGTAAATGCACGCTTTCAATTGTTAATATTTATAAGAAAGCATGGACATACTTAGCTTAAAATTGTTCATGAAATGATTACACAGTATGGGTCTATTTATCTTCTTAATATCCAGAATAACCACCAATTATAATACTTTCACCTACACAATTTAATTAATGCAGTAATACACAATTTGCACTGCCTATAACCACTGAAATATAAGTTTGGGGACATAAAGATGACAGAATTAGAGTTTTGTTCTAAAGTTAATTTCAATGTATAATTTATTAATCCATCTCTGTTTCCGAAATGGATAGCAATAGTATTTTGTGAGGTATATCTTCTTCTAGAAGCTGCTCCCTTTGCTGGGATGGGAACTGCTCTTGCTTGTTTTTATTTTTAAGCTTAAGCACTTCATGATTAGGAAGCTTGACTAAAGTTTATAAAACACTGACAACTGTCAGTAGGTTCCTAATACATTTAATCACTGGAAAGCTGGATCAAAAGGGTTACCTAGTTGTCTTCTTTAATAAGCTGGGCAGTGTATTTCACTTACAGTCATTTTATCTGTTTGTATTGCAATGATATGGTATCTTCATGGCTGTGTAAAGTGCTAAAAAAAAATGTTGATGGTAGCAAAATTTCCTGTCTGAAAAGCTCTTAGGTCAGTTTTATGATGAGGACAAATCTTCTAAACCAGGTAAGTGATGGAGAAACCAAGTCTATCAATTAACCTACTTTTGAAAATGTTATCCTCATCCTGTTGTGGTCATATCCTGCTTCACATGCACTAAAGTACCTGCAGGCAGGATCCACTGTAGGATAAAACAGCAAATGATTCTTACCAAAAGGTTTTCCAGCTGTTCTCCAGGGCTTGATGGTGTCTATGACTTTGATATGGCTGAGTTGTTTTCTGTCCAGTACAGGACTATTGGCTGAAAAAGAAAATGTTTTTGCAGTGAATACCCTTAGTTTTTGGTAAGTGCAAATTCTGCAACCTTTATACATGACTGTAATGTAATCTTCATGCATACAAAGGCTGGGAATTGGATCTAAAATATTTTGTTATTTCAAGTCTGGCAGTGTTAGGTCCTCCTTCATTAAGGAATGTGAAGGAGATGAGAGTAGATTTTGTCACAATGTACTTAAAAATCTAGCCTCTGTTTTGATGAAGCTGTAATTTCTCTTTAGGGAGAAATTATATAGTGAGCAGAGTAAACAGTATTGCTGTTCAAAATAGGATACCAAGTATGGATACAGCAAAGTAAATTTCAAATAATGTCCACTGAGGGATTTCAGGAGATGTGGTGACAATGTAACAACAAATTTTACTTTCTGTAGTAAGGCTTTTTTGTAGACATGACAGATTGAGAATTATCATTTTATTTCATACATGCGTACTAACTGTGATGCATATCTGTAATTATCTTAAAGGTTCACTTAAAGTTGAGGCTTGTTTCGTTTTATTCAGCTGAGTCTTTTAAGATTTTTAGTTTGCATTAATTAAATATACTTGGTATAAGCAATGTGTTGAAAAGAGGCATGACCTCATTTTCAGTTTAAGACTGCAGCTGCGTTGACACATGGGCCATGATCAACAGGGAGGAATTTTAGAAGGGTGAATAGGAAATTTTGGGGTGTAACTAAGCTGGCTGTTCAAGTCGTATCAGTTTTATCTACACTGCAGCTCCAAGTAGGTTTAAATTGAACTCAGCCTGTACTTTGGCAAAAATATCTCTGATAAGGCCATTGAGGACTCTGGTTCCTCTCTCTCCTAGACATAGGCTCCTTCACTTCAGTAGTTTTATAAATTGCTTTGTGTCTGTTGACAGGATGATACTCAGTGAAAGTCGTCAGTGTTTCTCTCCTCTCTGTGTGCCCCAAAACTATGCAGTACTAACTTGTATTGCATTGTATTTTATAACTATTAATTTGTTAATAGAGCATACATAATGATTTCCTTTTAATTTTGTTTTGTTAATTTCTTCCCCCCCCCCAACTTTCGCAGTTTGGACTTCTTAAATAGGTTTACATCAATTCCTATTTCTGATTCTCGCAAATTATTAGTGTTGTAATTTTTAATACACAAAGGAGTTTTTCTTTACTGAGTGACTTTATTATGTCATAGAAATATTTTAAGTTTATTTTAATCTTATTGTGGTTTGTTTTTACAAAAATAACTAAGTTGCTACACATTAAAGAAGACCCACTTTATAATGGACGTATTTTTAAACAAAATGTGTGATTATTTACGTGTTGAAATCTGTGTAGTGTGCTGGGTCGACCTAAAATCAATTAAACTTTACCTGATATGGTAGCACATCTTGGTATTATGTCTTGGACTTTGACATTCATTGTACTTGTCCCATTTTGGCTGAGCAGAAAGTCCCTCTGCTCCTAGAACACATGAACAGGGGAAGAATCTCGTTTGTTTCATACCGGTTATCTCAGAGAATTGGGACCAAACCGTTACCTCAGAAAACAATAGCAAATATTTTTGCCTGTAAGTAAAAAACAGACTTACTTGATTAATTACAAACACCTTTGATCTTTTCATGTTGTGTTTCAAAAACAACTGTACTATAGTAACTGGAGTTGGCCTCTGAAAACAAGGACAAATAGAATGATAAATAATACACTGATGCAAAAAGCTGAATTCTTTCTGTAAAGTAGAAACTTTACACTTGCATTATTTCAAACATTTTACTTTTTCACATAAAAAGTGCATACAGAATACACATGATTCTAATACACATTTTCAACGGGCAAACTTACGGTAAACCAATTAAGACCAAATATCTTTAATGATGAAATGTTGCCCAGGAGACCTCTGATGTGGTTGAACTGAGGATGGGTTTTAGTTGTTTTCAGTGCAGCTGATTTGAAGTGGTGACTTCACAATGTAGCCCCGGCGATCCCGCTGACGTGTAAAGCAGCAGCGTGGGCGCACACGGTCGGACAAAGAAATATCAGTCCTGTTGACAAGCTGCCTTGGGAAAGAGGATAGGCACAGAAGGGTGCTAATGACCCAGTGGGGTGATCAGTGATGGCTAACAGCACTTACATGAGGATTTTCTTTTTCTTTTTTTTTTTTTTTTAACTCGCACAAAGGCACAAGAGTACTTCTACAAAGGGAAAGATGAATTTGTGTCAATTTACCCTAACTCAAAGAGAATTAAAATATTGAAATTACAAATGTTGTGTTTTCCTAATTTATTAAATCAGTGCATATTTATTTTGTGCCTTTTGCTTTCCTCTGCTTTTTCAAGATTCTAATTCACAAACATTCATCAGATCAGTTGAGTCTTTCCTTTTTTTTGTTTTGTTTCTGAACTGACTTAGCCTTACAATAATGTACGTTCATGTTATTGAAATGATCCTGTTATAGCTATTTGCAGACTAGCATTGACATTTATTTGAAGAATGCCAGCCACATTAATGCTACAAAACATAAAACTAATTCAAGCCCCAAACAAAACATTTTTCACCTAATTTTTTTTAGGTGAAGTAAAGAACACATAGTTGCAGTATAAGACTCATAACTAAGATGATTAAAATTGATACCTCTAATAAAGGTAATACATAGTCTTTGGAATCTTTCATGGATCAAATTGTGGGATCATTAATTCAAAATTTCCTGTTCTATCATTAGTTTTTGGTTATGCACAGATCATACCTCTGCCAAAATGGGCATCAGAATAATGGAGTACATTGTGTCAGGTACTGCAAGAACCAAATTTTGCCCCTACTTTAATCGTAGGCATCTCTGCTGAACCTTAACAGTCCAGATCTGAATCCTTTTTGGTCTGGGTCAAGTTACAAGTTATGCCAAATTCTAAGGATACACAACTAAGGTCTCATGTCTAAAATCTGAAGTAAGAATACAAACAAACCCATAAAGTTTGCCAGCTAGTGTAAAAAGTAGCCAGAGAGAAGGTATTTCATGCCTAGAATATTTTGCATTGCTATTAAACAAGCAAACTTTTGAAGCTTTTCAAAGGAGTACTGAATATGAATATACTAATATGGAAACTGTTTGTCTTCTGTTTGATGTTTTTTTTCTATAGCAAAATAGAGGCATAATTAGTGCCTGATGAGATTTTAGTTCAAAATTGTCAGTGTTGCACAGAAGTAAATTTGATTTTTAAGATCCACATGTTAAATGTAACATGCAGATGTGTTCATTCAAAGAGCACAGCTCTGGTAAATGTTGCCTTTTTTTTTCCCTGTACCTGTACAGTGCCTTAGAGATTTTTAACATTACAGACTATTACATATAGCTCTCGATATTACCATTTAACTGATTTTTTGCCTTCAAACTATTGTTTTGTATCCATTGAACTACTGTTCTCAAACTGTTTGGTATCTGATGGTACATGAATGCTACGTAACTTCATAATATTTAAAAAAAAAAAACTGATTACTATGAGACAACAGTATTCCTCATAAAGAAGAAAAAAGGAGATGGTCTGGATACCTACTGGGACAGTGCTGTTGTATGTAATCTAGAGTTAGGGAATCACTCTTCTGAAGAGTATCTTCTTTACCTGTCACTTAGATACTTGTAGATCTGCTGTTGATAAAAAGGTTGAATATAACAGTATCTGGATTTGTGGTGTCTCTACCAGTAGTGGAAATCAGGAGGTAACTTGGTGGATTTCCTTTGTGTAAAGTAAAAGGAAAAGAACCAGGAATCTGTTTGGAGGAGAGGGAATAATACCTCAGGACTGATGGCTTTTCGTGCACAGCAGTACGGTGGTTGCTAACCATGTGTTACTGCAGCTATTTCCACTGCAGAAGAGCACACTTAAAACAGAAATGAAAGTTGGAAAGGATGTAGAGAAGTTATTCAATGAAGAAGAATCTAATCAGAACTGTCTTGTATGGTTCAAATTTTAAATTAGTAGCTGGGCTGTTTTTCAGGAATATAATTTTCTAAATAAAAGTGCAAAGGTACCTTCTTTGGCTTCAGATAAGATAATAGTAATTTTAATTTAGGCATTTGTTACTGAGCCTTCTTGTTAAATTTGGAGCTAATGTGAGATTACCACTGTTTAGTTTACAATATTGTGTAAAAATGTGTCTGCCATATAGTCAATATGAGAGTGAAGTATCACCACTGAAATAACAATCCATGGTGGGGCAGAGCACATTTCAATCTATTCTTTTTACTGAATGCACTGTAAATTGAGTAACTACTAGAATTTTATATGGTATAGATCTGGTTTAGGTGTCGGTTCAGCTGCAGCTTTTTCTTTAAAGAAACAGATTTAGGCTGAGTTAATGTTCTAGTTTATTTCCACCTGATTATAAGTTAAAACTTACAGAACAATCTTCAATGCTCAGCATCCTTATTCACATCACAGAAAAATACACACTTTGGTCCTGTAAACCATAGCTAGTGTCTTTGGAGATAAATGCAAGGTGAGAGGAACTGCTCACTGTAACATAAGTTTCTTAGTTCCTTTTGAGACAAAACGAGGAAGCCTTCAAAACCTCTATTCCTTAAGATTAGACTGGTAACATACCATAGCTATCAAAATACAACTGCTAAACAGTAAGTGTCTACACACTACTCTTCAGGGTCATAGCTTTACAAATAGTAAATAGTTACATGAATGGTTTTAGATGCCTGTTTCAATGCTTAGGCATTTCAAACTAATACTTAAAAAAAATGCAGATAAGTGAGTACACCAATATACAAATGATAAAGTCTCTACATGAATACAAAATCTTTAAAAATTAAATACTGACTTAATTCAGTCACTCAGTTGACAGTCTTTCACCAAGCTTGAACAAAAGCTGTTGGCTGACTTGCAAAATTGTTTTTAAAGAATGATTTATTCATTCTTCATAGCTTTCCTTCTTTCACATCCACTATGGAATCCTTTAGTGCCATCAGGCCCTTTAGGTAGCCGCAGCACCCCTACAGGTAGACCATCTGCATTTTGTATCTTGCGAGCTAGCATGGGGCTACTGACTGGGCTCTTCTCTTGCAATACAGTTTGACCATGTCGTCTTCTCTGTACCCATGGGCTACCAGAAGGAGTGATGCTGCTATCTGAAGAATAATCTGTGCCCTTCCTTGGAATTTCAGGGCTAGCGTTTGGGTTAAGTTTGCTGTCTTCAGCCAGTGGAGACTTTTTGGTTGCTTTTCTTAGTGAAGAAGGACTATTCCAAGGACTTGATCTGGGTGACACATTAGGACTCAAATGGTTGTTTGGGTGAATAATAGGGCTTAATTTATTCGTAGTACTTGTTGCAGTACTTTTGCGTCCTGACAATGGTGATGTAGGATTACTCTCTGGGTCAGAAGAGCTATTTGCTGAAGATTCATCACCAACAAACTGAAGTTCCTCAACTCTCTTATTAAGGGATCTAACCTTGTTAAGACTCTTGGTGGAATCTTCGTAACGGTTCTTGTCTTTGGGAACTTTTTTCTTTGGAGGTTTCATGCCTATTAGGACAACTTTCATGCCAGTCTCTCTCTTTTCAGCACACATGAAGTCATGAGCACGTATGGCAGCATCTACTTCTTCAAATTCTATAATTGCACATTCCTGTGTTCCTACTTGGTTGTACCGACTGCTGAACCTCTTGACATCAGGTGGTAGATCCCTACCAGGCTTGAGAATACGAACGGATGAAATTACACCAAAAGTTACAAAGGCTTTGAGGAGATGCTCCATTATCTTTTCTTGCATACATCCATTTTCTTGTTCTTTGTTGAGAGCCTGAAGCTCAGAAATCAAGTGGATATCATACACTAGTAACATCTTGGTGGGATGGCTTTCACTTGGAAACACTGGAACTGGAGTATTTCTTCTCACCTTTCTGTTATCTTCATTGAGCTCAAGAGTGTCCGAGTACTTCAGTGCATATGCTGTGGTTCTCCAGTCACGGGTAAGCTGTTTCACCTTTAAGACAGACACAGTTTAAGGATAACAGTTAATCTCAAATTAACTAACCACCTAAATTAATTACGGTAAGTCTACGCAGATTTTGACCAATTGACTTTTGTTGCCGGATACTTTCTATTACTATAGTTTTTGGATCTCCATACTTTTGCAAAGGGTATCAAATTCACCATCCCTTCTCAGAGGAAAAAAAAAAAAGGACTCGACTGCCTCCCAGAATATTTAAAAAATGTAGTCACTTTAAAGCTTATGATTCCCCTAGACAATCGTGAAACAGTTTAGAAATTAAAGTTCTAGCAAAACTAACCATCACATCAAAACTGCATCAACTCAGAGAGGCAGAGAAAGGAAGACTATAAAACTGACCCTATGAAGTTTTCTTCATGCCCTCTAAATTTTTGAGATGAACTAGGCTTACACAAGGTACTAAAAGTTTTTGAAAGTTAACTTACCTTCTTAAAAGAAGTGAGGAGTTTAACACTGACATAGCCCATCTTATTTCTTCTCACATGCTTTAGGAGGAAGGCATCCTTCTCAAGGTTCTCATCTGAGAAGTAATATTCAATCTGTGCTATTAACTTCTGGATCAGATCATTTTCTGGAGGCTTCCAGTTCTGGTCAGAGTCATCATCATTTTCCCCACCACTGGAAAACAGTTAAATCATTTTATTAACAGACCGCAGCAAAGCCTTGGATGCAAAAAATTTTCTCAAAATGAACGGGCTTAATCACAGTGCTGACTTCAACTTATTTTATACATGGGCACTGAATAGATGCAGTCATCTCCATCTGAGGCCAGCTGAGAGGATGAAGCTCTCCAGTCAGCCTCAGGAATCAGATTCCTGAGCTCATTCCAAGAGCTGATCTTAGCGTAGAACAATGAGTCACATACACTAGCGTCTTACAAACCCTCTGCCAACCCCAGTCTGGCACTAAAATGTGAAACGCAGGTGCACAGGCGCTTGGTGCTATGCAGAGTTCCTCCAGTGACAGCAGTTTACTTTCCAAGCTGAAGCTGTTAGACTTAATATTTTTGTTTCACAAGTACTGTTGTATAACAAGTAATATTCTAACTTGATGCGATGATAATTTCCCAAGCGTCTTCACTTCATGAATGTATTTGGTATCATGAGCCAGCATCCAGAGGGTAAAAAAATAGTGAGAGCACTGTAGCACTTTTTACTTGTCACTTCCAGAGTGACAAACCACAAGTGAAGTTACTTTAACAGATGAAGGGCTTGAACTGTAGGTATGTTTCAGATTAAGGACTTCAGTACAGTATCAGTTCTTGTACCATGTCTCAGGAACAGATGATCAGGTGCACACTTATATGCAGGTTGCTGTTATGTTTCCTATCTCCCCCCAACGCCAATCACATTGAGAGGTCCGTGCAAAACGGAGCACTACTGAAAATCCTATCCAGAAAAAAGCTCTTGCAACCATGCATTTGAGATAAACTTTTTGCCACATCCAATTACAGCAACACATGCTTGTTGCTGGAAAAAAAAAAAAAAGCTATGTAGTATTGGGGCAAATAGTTCACCCACAGACTACAGCCATAAATGTTGCTACATGAACTGTAGTGCCCAAGTCTAAATGATATCTTGAGCCAGAGCCTTTTTTTTCAAAACTATTAAAGGTCTAGTTTTGCAGTAGGACCATCATGTAAGTTTAAAAAAAAAAGACTACTACTTATAAAAAAACAACCCAGTAAGCTCTCTAGACCCTATAAATCATGTAATTGCTATTAATAAGGTCTCAATGAAAAGGGGAAGCCACACAGCTTTTCCCCAAATTGTCTTAAATGACTTGCAGAACTTGTGAAATAATTAAACAAGAGGGAGCAAGTGCCATACTAGGGTCCCTTGAAGGCAGCCTTGCAGGGAGGATGAAGCCTGCTGAATCGCCTTTCTGCACAGCAGTTTGTCCAGCAGCCGGGGTGATCTTAATGCGGAATGATGGTATCACGTATGCCCACACAGCCCTGAACTGCCGGTGCCTGCACACGGGCAAAAATACTGCCCAGGCAAATGCTTGGTTTATGTTTGGAGATCCTACCTAGGTCAATGGATTCTGCATAAGGAGTGTGCTCACAGTTGTCACAAGTTTTTGCAGTTGTCTAGGGCTTGTCTTTTTGAAGCTGGTGATTTTTCGACTTATGGTTCACCCCCAGATAGGGCAACAAATATGCAGTTAATTTTTACCTTTTTTCCCAAGCATGATGCTCTATTTTCTTTCCATCTGAACCTTCCAAATACCTGCGAATGTCTGTGCTAATAAACCCTCTAAAAGCTGTAAGCTCCATCTTGAATTTAAGGTAACCTTTTCTTAGCAGAGTGAGAATATCTAGTAGTCATTCACCACTTTGATTTACTTATTTCTTTATTCAGAGCTTTATGAAGGATAAGCCTGTCAAAACTACTTGGATAGTATGAAAAACCACCTTTCTGAATTGTGACTCAGCTAGCTGTTAGTCATACAGGAAACTAAATGCATATGCGCATAGAGAACAGATACTGTCTTCTGGTTATCAAAACTCACAAACAACGTATTAAGAGTTCTGGATGCAACCTAACCTTTTGACAAAATTTTGCCAAGTCTCGAAAAGAATGTGATACTGTAGTAATAAGCATTATATGACAATATAATTAGCAGCATAGCTAAATTTCCAACAGTGCAACCACTGAAAGTTTGGTAAAAAATACCAGTGGGTACAATATTATGGCTCCTAGTAATGGGACTGGCAGCAGCAATCTTAAATCTCAAATTAATTTCTATTAAGCATTATTTGAAGACTCCCATTTTCATATAAACATAAAAACATTCACCTTTTAAAGCTCAGATTTTTCCAGTGTCTGGCTGCACCCAGAAGAAATTTAAATTGAGCAAGAACAGCTTTGCTTCATGTGTAGAAGGAGACATCATGTTTGTGACACACATTCTGAAGAGTTTTGTGAAATACCTGGCAGCTAAGTGGCTGGAGACTGAATGTCACAAACACTTAAAAGGAAGAGACCTCCCTGAGAATTGTAGGGTTTTGGCCCTGAGGAAATGACTTTAAGTTACAGAATCAAGAAATTGAAAAAAAAAAATCTAGAAATTCTCTTAGCTTAGCTGAAGAATTAAATGGCTTATTCCCACTGGGGGGTTAGACCAGGCCTTACAATGCCAAGTGCTTGGATAAATAGTTTCTTACCCAGTGCTACATTCCTGAAAGTAAATAGCTCATGTTAGCTATTTACTTAGCTAATGTTGCATGTAAATTGCAAAAGCATGTGTGAATTATACTCACCTATTTGTGATGTGAAGCCTTTATAGCTTTCTCTGTGTCAATACTTCAGGCCTTTTCTGGATCAGGAAGAGGCCATTTACAAAAAGTCAACCTCCTCCAAGAATTTAATATAGATCAGCATTGTCAGAGAACATTTTTGAAGGTAATACCTACTGCACCGGATTAAATAACTGGCATTTAAGAGTTAGCTATTATGTGTTATTAAGCTTGAAAATAACCACATTTTTTTCTGGTCTTGGCCAGGGTTAGAAGCTCTTACACAAGCTTTGTATATACAGCATGCTTGTCTTATAGATTAATAGCCATATCTTAGTTTTGATACTGGTATTATTACAGTGGCCTTATAGTTATATCCTGTTTTAATGGTATACAATATCTTTAGAACTGCCTAACTATGTCCACAAGGCGTTGTACTAGTTTTGGCAAGATTCACACCACTAAAGCAGTGAAAAGAAAGTGTGCACACCAAAACCAGATAACTGAAAAGCATTTTAAGCCATATGATGACTGTCTGGGCTGGAAATAGTCCTCACTCAGCAGCAGCTTTACTCTTCATTTGGCCCACTTGTGCATTATTAAAAAAAAAAACACTTTAATTAATGAACTCCTCAAACATAGCTTCAGTTGTTGTGCATGCAAGAGCATCTGTACATGCACTGCTTCTCCAATCTGCCTGAGAGCTCTAAATTTCCTACTTTTTAAACAGAAAGTCTACATTACTAATGCCTCACTAAAAGAAGAAAAATCAAATGGTGTATTTTGGCAGACCCTTGCGTATGCCACAAGCGTGATATTTTTAGCACTTGCAGAGCAGTGAAACCCTAGAGGCCAAGCATGGCCCATCTTCCCAGAAATTAACTGTTTACTAAAATCTTTGTACTCTTAGGAGCCACAGGAAACCCAGGGGGTGCCTGGGAGAACTGAAGGGCGAGACTGCCGCTGCTGGCAGGAGCTGGCTGCAGGCAGGAGCTGCGCACACGCCTGGGCCTCAGCACAACCGGCCGGCTTGCCCTGCAGCCCCTGCTGCCTGCGCTGTCCCTGCAGCCAGGGACGTGGATTGCCCACCAGCTCCCGGGCTGCCCCAGTACAGGGCCATCGCCACCACGGCTTCAACGCCCACCTGCAGGCTGAGCTTCCTCGCCAAGCAAGGAATGTCAAAGAAAAGTCAAAGTCATCGAGGTAAACAAGAGATATTTCAAATTTAAGAAATCACTTAAGTAGAATGTAATACTGTAGACTGTGGTACGCATTTGATTTACAGAAAGACAATAATCACGTATGATTGTGGTAAGACTAAGGAAACTCAGGTTAAGCATTTTGCTTGTGTTTAGCTATCCTTGCCTCCCATTTGTGTAGTGCATAGTTGACAACCTTGGTAGCTGCAGAAAATCCCCCCAAACTATACCCTTGTAATTTAAATAATGCATTGCAATTCATTCTAATGTGTGCTAGGATATTAAATTAGAGAATAAATTAGAAATAACTGTTCTTTGAACAAAATACTGAATTTCATGTTACTATACCTGAATCTTTTTGTGGTTGGATCTATTACAGCACCTGCAGCTTTAGTAGAAAGCACAAGATCACAAATGAGCTTTGTCTCCCTGCAGTTTCCTGACACAAAATCCTGGATGTTCCTTTTACAGATGTCCTGGCAGGCATCAAAGGAATTTCAGGCATTGATAATAATTCCCACAATTTATTATTAAATACAGAAACATCAATGGCATTATCAAGCCGTAGAGGAAGAGCAGAGTAAGAAGTAGGTTATATGGCCATAGTTATTTCTGCATTTAAAGGAGTCTTGATTTAGTGACTGGCCAACTTATTTCCAAAGCTATAAAACAAGTGCCAGTTCATGGCTTAATTCTACTTAAGTCATAGATTTTATGTTTAAAAAAAAAAGAAAAGAAAATCTGTGAGAAACGTCTGTCAGGAATAACTTATCGCTAATTTGATCAGTAGCACGTACTGTGCCGCTCTTCCCAAGAAACGCCGCGTCCTCGCTAGCAGGGCCGCGCAGCCCCGCCGGGCCGGGCCGGGCCGGGCCTCGCCCGCCGTTGCATCAGCTGCGGCTGCACCGCTGCCGCGGGGCCCCGG
>NW_020451295.1:14016-19231 GCF_003343035.1 Apteryx rowi
GCGGCAGCGCAAGGGCGGCGCGCCCGGCTCCACCCCCGGCCCGGCCCCGCGCTGCCCTCGGCGTCCCGGCCAGCCGCGGCCTTTCGGAGATTCAAAACTGTTAACCTGGAGTCAGCCGGGTGTAAGTGCTGCGGATGAGACCTGGAAACGTCGGCACTGAACGCACGAGGACGGGCCGGATGTACTTTATTCTTCTAGAGCACTGCTCCGTAATTCCGCGAGGTACTGAACAACCACAGAAAAACATTCCCCCCCCAGAGCTTATTGAAATAGAGAGCCCCATTTCTGACACATTTATGCACAGGCTTAACTTTGAATTTAAGACTAGCACTCTAGATTTCAGAGGACTATTCCTAGTATTAAAAATAATGTATATTTTTGCAGGATGAGAATCGAAGGTGTTTAAATTTGCCTTGTAAATATCCATTCTTCAATCGGGGAAGATCTTTCAATGCTATCCACATGCAAACTGTGTAACGGAAGAAGGATCTTTACCCCCCTCCCTCATCTGTTGCAACCCTGTTTTCATCTGTACTGTACTTCCCTGTGTTGTTTCAATATTTTGCTTTTAAAAATCTGGATTGGCAAAAATGTAGGCTCCACGCAGGGGCCAGTTACTATTCTCATCACTGTAACAAACAGTACTCATGAGTCAGATTTGCTGGCATTAAAACGTACTAAAACTACTGCTTTGCCTCAATGGGTTTGGCTTATTTTTTAACATGCCTTAAGCTAAGAAAAATTTTGTTTATGAAATATGATTACATGCATCACTAACCAAATCTCTACCTTCTGCTAAGGCAACAGCATTTTGTAATAAGTATTGGGTAAGGCATAGTTTTGCTACTGGTTTCAATGGGAATAGAAATTCAAATACAAAAGACATTCTAGGAGGGAGTAAGTACAGGGATTGTGGGGCTGATTATGTATTTCTTAAATTCATGGGGGTTGTTTGCCTCCCTAGGTAGGAACAAGGTCAGCGCCAGTATGAGCGAAGAACTATTCTGTGCTACAACTAACCAAAAGATTTTTGAGACATATTTGAAATTACCTGATGATTCCTTCTGCCTGGGTTAAAGATATTTTTCAGCAGTGAACCCGATCCCACAGGGAATGACAGAGGATCTGCTGTTCCGCTTTCCTGATGGTCGCTGCGCAGAGCTGGCCTTTGGCCTTGCCTACATTTCTCTAAATATCCTGCTATCATCTAGTCCACTACAGGCATGTTAATAATGCTGAGAGAATTAGCCTAGATGAAGACCAATGTCATTTCAAATATTATGTTGGTTAGGTCTCTTTTACAAATTAGCATTATTAAAAAATATATATATAACAATGGTCTATAATGCTTAACTACCAGCAGAGATTAAACAGTATTTGTAATGGTGGTAGAATTTAAAAGAATAATGTAGACAAGTCCTTAGAGGGGAAGCTGTATCTCACCAGGGCTTCTGATGCCCCATCAGGATTATAACCCCCCAAACCTCAGCTGTGCAAAGCTTTTACAGATTTCTTATGGGGCATTGCTGGCACAGTAATGTCTAAATATTTGCATACTTTATACTTCTCACAAAATAAACTTTTATTATCCTTATTTTTCTGTCAGCCTTTCAGCAAATGACAACTAAAAATCACACTACACAAAGCTAGGACTGGGGTGCTGACGGGGGAAGGCAACACGGTGGAATTCACAGCCACCCCGTAAGCAGACACCCTTGCTGTCGCTGTGGTGTTTCTAGCCACCTGGCTAGTTCTTGATCTACGCATTTAAAACCACCCGTTACTCATCTGTGGGGTTTATGGGCTACAAGAGCTGCTCGTCCTTTTTAGAAACTATCTGGCTTGACACTTACAGGCCCTCACCAACGTATCTGAGTATCTCCCAAATATGGATTATGCTTAGATTATTACTGTCACGAACTAAGTACTATTTCTGTTTTATATACTGGAAAAAAAGTATAGATGAGCATAATAGTTTGTCTAAGATGACATACAATTTCTCTAACAGGAAGAAATACAATCGAGATCTCCCAAGTGCTGGTGCGGTGCTTCATCCCAGGCAGTCCTTCCCCTCCTAAAGCAGTCCTTTCAGGGCAGCTGTGCGGGCAAGCAGAAGTTGCATACTCATTTTCGGGTGGTGGTTTCCTCCTGGGCCTGCTGTTGGGAATATATCTGAGTTTTAAACCCCTCACTGTGGTCCATGGCATGCCTTTGCATGCTGAATATCGGAACAGTTTTCAACTTCTAGAAATAATGAAAATAGATACTGGAAAACAATGAATACCATGCTTAAGTGTTGTATTTCTTCACGCTTGTTGTGGTAAGCCTTCTAAATCTGAGTTGCTGAATCTAGAGGCTAGCAGGTTATCCCATTTAAAAGGAAAAGCTGATGCTGGATATCAAGAATGTCTTTAATGCAATCTTATTCCCTTTCAAAAAATGAACTGAATATTACTTTCTTGATTATAGCAGGAGGCCATTACTTTGACACCATTTAGCCTAGAAAACTAACTAAAAATTTATCACAGCACACAACAACATTTGTTTGTTTCCATCTTGGCTTTCTACATCCTCTCCAAGTCCTCTAGCTTGCTTCTATTAATAAGCTTTTGTTTCTAACAGCCTCTTAAATGCTTCAGAAACCAAAGCAATGGAGTTCAGCATTTTCAAAACAAAATCATATGCTATACATTTCATTTGTGATTGATTTATTTAGATATTAAATCAGTTAACTGATACTACTGCTGGAAAGATTGGGCAAAATATTCTCTAATTTTCCTATCCATGCTTCAAGAATTTAATAAAATTACTACTACGGATGAATTTGAGTGACGTGCTGAAATCCCTCTGCTTATTTGTAGAACAAATACAGTAGTAGAGGTTCTGGCAATGCCAATTTCCCCTGCTATGCCCCATTACTATGGTCCTACTCTAATATTTCTGTAGACAGAGTTGTGTTGTTTTTTTTTTAATCCCAATTAACTTTTGGTCCCCATTGTCTTCCCCATGTGTATTATGTGATGCTTCCAAAAGGTATCTGAGTAAGATTCTAATGTATTTGACACAGGCCGCTAAATAATCATCAGCAGATGACTGCTTTCAGTCACTATTAATTCAGTCAAATCAGCACTGGCAAAATAATAGCATCTACATTATTATCTCTGATTGCCAGTAAGTAAAACTGTATTTTCCTATAGGCTATCATAATTGTTTAAACGTCCATTAAAAACCTACAATAAATCTTCTGCTAATTTTTATAACATCAACTGTCTTTTTACATTTCCACTACAGTGTTCATCATTGTAGTGAGAACACCTGCAGAAGACCTGGCGAGGAGTCAGCGACTGGCAGAGTGCATGGTAGCAGCCCCAGCGTGTGAAACTACACACGGAGCAAATTCCCATCAGGGCCAGGCATGCATGTTCCCTTTTGTCCACAATGTCTAGCTGCTTCCCGGACAGTAGCTACTCAAGGTTAGCACAGCCGAGATAAGGAAATAGTTCTAGTAGATTCAAGGGACCCTTAGGATACAATGAGTCGAGTCCTGCCTGGGCGTCTGACCTGGGCGTCCAGCAGCCTCCCATCGGTGAACCCTCCGCGTGGTTCCTGGGGCTTCCCATGCAGTCTGTAGTGTAAGTCCTTATTAAATCTATCCTGTTTAACACCTTATGAACCTTGCGTGTCTCTCTCCACCAGTATCTGATCCTCTCTTGCCTGCCTTGTGGTCACAATCATGAACAGTTTGTCTTAACACAGTAAATTCTGGGAACTTATATTTACTTTGCTAAGTCATAAAATGAGACACTCAGTTTTGTGTCTGTCTTTACACCCATCTGTGGGTGTGAGGGTTATTTTTTGTTCACTTTCTTCAGTGCCTATTAAGACAAATTGTTAAAAGTATATATTGACAAAGACATCTCTACACATTAAATAAGCATTTGTTTGCTTAGCTCTGAGGAAATGTTTTAAGCCTTCAACTCATGTGTAATGTCCATAGTCCATTCCTAAAATAAAATCTGGAAAATATACAAAGTTATGGATTTTGTCCCATCCTCAGTTTTAATCAAAAGTATGGTTAGGTGGAAGAGAAATGATATTGACTGGTGTGCATCTAACAAAATTGCTTAATCTATCTGTAAAATGAGTATAGGTAGAAGAGCAATCAGAGCAACAATTGCCCATTGTGGATTTGCCTCCAGCTACAGATGACACTAGGTAATTGTGTGTATCTGGAGTTAGCAGATAGCAGTCTGCCAGCAGCTAGAGTTGATGCAAGGTTGAAGTGGACCAGGCAACAGACTCTCAAAGCACCATGGCTGTACCCTGCTTTCTGAGTGTCTTCAGATTTTGGGTGACAAGTACATGCCTGCTAGGCAATTTGCTGAGGCAGATAGGACCCCAGAAGCTGTGTTCAGCTTCTTGCCTTTTCACAGTTTTTTATGCATAGTCACTTACATTTAGATTTCAGAAAAATCTGATGGTATTACTGTATTTTTATTACTATTGTTTCTCAAAAGCAAAGGTAATAAATATTTTTGTTTTCTGTACTTTTCATCCAACAGGCTTCTGAAATGTGGAAAGATTGTGGGAGAAAAAATTACTCATAGAACAGTGAAATGCAGCTATCTGTGATGAAACTTAGTTTAAAACTTTTACAAACCATGCTTAAAATCTTTATAATTTCCCCTGGGGCTTGTCTACACTGGAAGAACATCACCTGCGCAGTTGTGGCAGCACAGCCCTCCGGAGGAGATGCAGCATACTCGCACGGAAACACCTTTTACATCAGATGAGCTAGCCCGCCTTTCTAAACCATGAAAGATGAGCCAACATAAATATTATTTTGACATAGCTGTGCCAAGGTAAACGTTCTGGGAAGGAGTTGCATTTTTCCCCTCTTATTCATGTAGCTGGCTTAGCAATCAGCATCACCAAAAGCTGTATTTAGATTTGCTCTGAACAGTCTCAGAGTGCAATTTCATCAGGGTAAATCAGCCCAAACCACTGCTTTAGGCTACGGAGCAAAAAGGATCAGAGATTTCAGTACTCCCCCGTCCTTTTCCCGCAGCACAAGGGCACGTTTCTGTACGAGGACAGCCCGCGCACCGCGGGCACGCCCTAACGGCCGCGGGCCTCAGAGGGGCGCGAGGCGGCCGCGCCCTAACGGCCGCGGGGCCGGGCACGAGCGCGCGCCGCGCTCTGACGGGCGCGAGGC